>NW_007577920.1:442436-444712 GCF_000690725.1 Stegastes partitus
ATTTAATATCACCTGTATGTCATAACTACTACAATTCTGCAACAGCACCTGTCAGACTATTTCTGTACTTTTCATAGGGACGCTTGTTACCAGCTGTGCTTCATGTCATGATGAAGCCACCTGCTTGCAGTCAAAAGAAAGAGGCGACACTTTCTCCAGCAAGGCCATCTCTTGTGTCTGTAAGGAAGGCTTGGTAGGCGATGGTCTTACCTGCTACAATGCCAAACTCTGCAGTGATTCCTCTTGCTGTCGCCAAGGTTACCACTGGTCACCAGACAGGGGCTGTGTGGAAGACCAATCTGTAAAGGTCAGCTGTGGAGTTTGCCCTCCGGGTATGGACTGCTTCAGTGCCAATGGGACTGCCCGATGTGTTGATCCCTGTGTGCACTACACTACAATAAATGATGACTGGCGTTCAACAAATAACACATCGTTGGAGAATTTAAACTGTGATCAAAATATTAACTGGCAAGGCTGGTATCGCATGTTTCTGGGTAAAAGCAGTGCTCGTATTCCAGACTGGTGTGTCCGTGAAAACACATGTGGCACCCATGCTCCTCTATGGTTGACACAACCTCATCCCACACAGACTGGAGAAATTGTAAATCGCACTGTGTGTAATTCCTATCAAAGTAATTGCTGCCATTTTAGTTCGCACACCATCCAGGTCAAACTCTGCCATGGAAACTACTACGTCTACAAACTTCAGGCGCCATCCACATGCTACCTGGCATACTGTGCAGGTATTGTTTCATTTTAAAGATCTTACGCTTCCAGAGCAAATGAAAGTTTTTCACTTCATGCATTCGTGTCAGTAAAGCTACTGTTATTGGAGTTTTTTTCAAATTCAGCAGCTTGTTTGCAGAAAAAATAAAAAATGTAATTGCTTCAGCATTCGTGCAATTCTGTTTTGTTATTGTAAACAGAGACATACGCAGGAAGCCCCGGAGTTTCTTCAAACACTACTTATCCAACCACCACAACAACATCACATTACAGCACAGCCCAACCAGTATGGACAACCACACCAGTACAAGCGGACAACAACACTGCTACCACAGCTACATCAGGTAACAGCACAGCGGTCGAAGGGGAGATCCGCCTGGCCAATGGAAACAGCTCCTGCTCTGGCAGAGTGGAGATCTTCCACAGTGGACGGTGGGGGACGGTGTGTGATGATTCCTGGGACCTGTTTGATGCTCAGGTGGTGTGCAGACAGCTGGGCTGTGGCAGGGCGCTCTCAGCACCAATACATGCACATTTTGGACAGGGCACAGGGCCCATCTGGATGGACGATGTCGTGTGCAGCGGCGACGAATCAAATCTTTCTGAGTGTCGTCACCAAGGGTTAGGATCTCACAACTGTGGGCACCATGAAGACGCTGGTGTTGTTTGTGAAGGTAAAGATGAGTTCATTTAGCAAAAGACAGTGTTGCTGTCTGTCTGTGATACAATAGATATAATACGCTGTATTTAGCTGAAGGATTTCAGTAATTGACAGAAATTACAGAAATGGGAAATTTGTTGTTTGAATTGTTGTTTTTTCTGCTGTTTATGTAGTTTTTCAAAAGTATTATCATCCTGAAAAGTCCACTTTCATCTGTGTTTTCCATCAACAGTACTGCACTGTTAAAACTACATGTAAAAAGAAGACTGAAATATTCCAAAACTGTAAAAATGGTGAAAATAATGGCAAATATCTACAAGACAAGTTTTAAATGCAGTAAAACTAACTTTCTTGATCACTCAAAAATCTGTAGTTTTACAAACAGTACTTTGAATTTTGAATTACTATTTGTAAAAATACAAATATTCAATGTAGAAATCCTGCACAGTTTTAGTCAGTTTTGTTTGTTTTAGTCGACATGTAAATTCACTGTTTTTGGGGTGTTTTTACTGGATGTTATTTCTTTTATGAAAAATAGGGACGATCTGTGAAATGACATTTTTTCAGTCTTTATTATACATAATCTTTGGTTGAAATAATGGCAAGCATCCGTAAATAATGCTATTTATTTCTGATTTAAACCCAGTCCAAAACAGTGTTGTTTTACAGTGAGTCAAATGAAGTAAAAAAAAAAAAGTTATGAGTAAAGATACAGATTTTTGATGTGGACATTATTTGCAGTTTTTGCCAGATTTTTGTTGTTGTTGTTTTTGTTGTTTTTTCAAGTTCACTTTTACAGAGTGTGCTCTCTGTTCTTCTTGTAGCTCTTTCACCAGTGAGGCTGGTCAACTCTGACAACCGCTGCTCTGGCAGAGTGGAGGTCTTCCAT
>NW_007577920.1:445627-446992 GCF_000690725.1 Stegastes partitus
GATGTCATGTGCAGAGGCAGTGAATCAAGGCTCTCTGAGTGTCGTCACCAAGGGTTAGGATCTCACAACTGTGGGCACAATGAAGACGCTGGTGTTGTTTGTGAAGGTAAAGATGAGTTTATGCTGCAAAAGACAATGTTGCTGTCTGTCTGTGATATAACATTGAGCTGGATATAGGTAACAAAGTATTACAGAAACATGATATTTGTCATTTACATTGCTGTTTTGTGTTCTTACCTGCAGGTGTTTCCACATTTAATGTTGTTTCCTTTTTTGACAAAAAGCTGCTTTTTCCAAACTATCATCTTCCTTAAAGTCCAGTTTCATCTGTGTTTTCCATCATCAGTGCTGCACTGTAATAATAAAAAAAAAAGAAAGTTTTAAAAATACAGAAAATCTGGCAGAGAGGGTGTCAGAAAAATACATTTAAAGAAAATGGAACACTGTAAATTTAAAAACTGTAAAAAGTGTAAAACATAATGGCAAATATCTGTTTATTTTTTTGTTTGTTTTTAACTAATTTAGCTAAAGTACTCTAATTTCATAATTTCACAAAAAGTACCATTTGCAAAATAATAATCCTTGCAATTAATATTTGTAAAAATACAGATTGTGCTTTGTCCTGTTCATTTGACATTCAACATATCCATTAACAGTTTAACTACCAGTAGACATTATCTTGAATTAGAAAAGCTGGGAAAACATGTAAAATAACAGCAAAGTGTTCAAATAATTACAGTTTAAAACTGGTTAAAAGAAAAGTTCACTTTTACAGTGTGTGCTCTCTGTTCTTCTGTTAGCTCTTTCACCAGTGAGGCTGGTCAACGCTGACAACCGCTGCTCTGGCAGAGTGGAGGTCTTCCATGATGGACAGTGGGGGACAGTGTGTGACAATTTCTGGGACATGAATGATGCTCAGGTGGTGTGCAGACAGCTGGACTGTGGTGGAGCTTATGCAGCGCCACCACAAGCCCAGTTTGGACAGGGCAGTGGACTCATCTGGTTGGACAATGTTAGATGTCTGGGAAATGAATCATCGATCACAGACTGCAGTCATCAGGGATTTGGGGTCCACAACTGTGGTCACAGTGAAGATGCCAGCGCCATCTGTGATGGTACATATACATACATTTCAAGTACATTCCAATCACTACTATTTATATTTGACTGGTAAATGGCATCCATGCATTTCAGTATTTATTATTTACCAGCTGATACTCTTTTGCTGCATGAGTCAGATGTACAGTGAGGTAATCATTAGTATGTGTTCAGAATATAAATGAAGTTTCTTGCCCAGTGACAAAGTAATAATGTTGAGTTGTGACAAAGGCAATGCAGACTCTGGTGTCTTGTGAGTTCACAAAG
>NW_007577920.1:447322-595657 GCF_000690725.1 Stegastes partitus
AGCTCATGCAGCGCCGCCACAAGCCCAGTTTGGACAGGGCAGTGGACCCATCTGGTTGGACAATGTTAGATGTCTGGGAAATGAATCATCGATCACAGACTGCAGTCATCAAGGATTTGGGGTCCACAACTGTGGTCACAATGAAGATGCCAGCGCTGTGTGTAAATGTAAGTTTATTTTTATGTTTTTCAGAGTTTATTGAGCTTGATCTCAGTCAGTGTTGTTTCAACCTCTTTCTTTTATTTTTATCTGATAACCCTATGTCTTTTTATTCAGTCCAGCCCTCTTCACATAAGGCTACTCAGCTTAGTTGCAAAAGTGATAAAATCTGGGTAGGACTACATGTGGACAGCATGACAGCTGCCGGTTTGAGTCCATACTCGGGCAACATGGCTTCCCGTAATTGCTCCTGGCTCTTCGTGCATGATGATGTGGTTTGGTACGAAGTGGATGCACGGGCAGGTGCCTGCGGAAATGAACTGAGGGTAAAGAGTAATTGTTTTTGTGCTTTCTGTCTTTTTTCTTTCTTTCTTTTACAAATCTTGAAAGGTTTCTAACTTTCTAGCCCTCAAACATCACATTTTGATATTCCAAGCAGTTTTGCCTGATTGCCAGTGTCCATATATGCACTTTTTAAAAATTTTAATTTAAAATACTATTTTTTCCCCCGTAAATATAGAAGAATCTTAAGAATCTGTACAATATCACTATTTTCTACTCATGGAAGCATCTATGCACTTCTAATATATGTCTACACATAGAAAAACCCTGTTTAATATTGTTATCAGAATGTCTACATCTAGGAGAATCTGTACAATCTGTATCAACGATGCATTTTTATATTTCTTATTTATATTTTATTTTTCTACTGATGTCCCTGTATTTTTACACTTTGCTGCTGTTACACTGCAGATTTCCCCACTATGGGATTAATAAGGCATAAATTATCTTATCTTAGTATCTAAGGCATTTTTAAGGTAATCATTGAACTGACTCTGTCTTGCAGACCAACAGGACACATGCCATCTACTCCAATGCTTTGTTTATCTACCCATTGAATGAATCCTTCACTGTTCCTGTGACTCTTCCCTTCTCCTGTGCTTATCCTCTGGACACAGACAGCTCCCTGTATATGACTATTAGGCCTTTCCTGCCGTAAGTATCCTTTTAATATATACATGTAATGCCACTTATATTATTCTATTCATCACACAATGAAAATTAAGACAAGCCTGGCGTTGGTTTGTTATGGTCACACTATCATTTCAGACAACAAAAAGACTTTTTTTATTTTGCTGTGAATGTACACTTACTATTTTAAAGAATTGTTCCCTCTCTGTCAAGCTGCAGTTGTCGCAGAATCATATCAGAATCAGTTTTATTTCCAAGCAGGATGTCACATACAAGGACTTTAAATTTGTTTTAGGGCATAACAGTAAACACAAACGTATAGATTAACAACGTGTTGCAAGTCAGTAGAATGTGAGTGTTACAAGACAAAATAGCAGCAAGTGTAATCAAAGGATTATGAGTCATAAAAAGTAAAAATGTACTTCCAGTGTTCAGGAATATGCAAAATAATCACCTGAGAATGTGCAAGATAACATAGTATGTAATGTAAACAATTTGAAATGTGCAAAAGGAGAACAAGAATCCTATTCCTAGATTCGTGGAGGATTCATATATCCTCACTATCAATGTCCAGAACTGTATAAAATCTTAGAAATAGAAAGCTTTAATTTTCATTGTATTCAGGATATAACAAGATTAGGAATGCCACTCCTGTTTGGTGCATCGAAGTAGGAAAAAAAAAACATTGCATATCAAACATTAAGCACACTATAAAATAACTTAATGCAAAATAAAACAGGCATCTGTACTGTAAAGTGCCAGAGTTAATAGTAGTGATTGCACAAGTCTAAGTGGATATTCCCCTGTGAAATATAACATAAAATACAATAAAATATGAAATAAGTATACTGTTAGTATAGAGGGAGTATAGTTGTGAAAGTGTATAAGGTAGTTCATGACAACTGTTCATATTTTACGTTGATTAACCCTATTCAGGACTTTCATGTCGCCATACGTAGAAGATCTTTTGGTGTCCATTGGACCCCAAGAAAGAATATGTGCAAAATATTTGTTGGTATTCATTATAGTCTTTCATACTATGTTAAATAAATTTTCTGATAAGTTGACGTAGTTTTGGTTCCAAATGCATGACAAATATCCGTCTTTTTATATTTAAAAACAAATAAAAAAAAAAACAATACCTGTCACCTAAACCAAATGGCCTGGGGGTCCCAAAAGGCCTTGAATAGAGTTAAGAGCGGTGATGGCCTTTGACAATGTTTTCGGTTCTGGAAGGATAATGTGTGTTTGCAATGTCTTGGAGTGAAGGAAGGGGCTAGCCAATAATGTTCTAAGCTGTGCTGATGACTTTTTCAAATAAAGTGGATATAACAATAACAACAACTGTGACAAAATGACCTGCTTGTCAACATTTTAATATTTTCTGAATAGGTTGGAAGGTGGTATTTCAGGCGAAGGTCCAAAACCCAGAGCCTACATGTATCTGTATCGTGACTCCAACTTCACCAACCGTTATCCAGGAACCCAGGTCAGGCTCCCGATGGGCTTGCCGCTGTACGTGGGCGTCAGTGTTCCAAACGTAGACCCGAGCTTTGGGCTTGTTCTGGAGGACTGTGTCGCCACTCACTCAACAAACCCCAATGATACCACACGATACCCCCTCATCCAGAACCAGTACGTGCACCAGATTGAGCTTCAGCAGATAGTTTGTGGGTTTCGGTGACCGTGATGATCCTCTCCTCTGACAGGTGTCCTGCCGCTGGCCAACTGGTGTCAGTGATTGAAAGCGGCTCGTCCCTCCATGCTCGTTTCTCTGCTGTGCTGTTCCTCCTGCAGGGTAATTATCGAGATATTTACCTGCACTGCAACCTGAGCCTTTGTGACCGGAGAAGTTTCAACTGTATCCCAGTGAGTTACACATTTCACTTTGTCAGTAATCCACATTCACTGCTTGTATCTATCCTCATGGTTTCTCCACCATTTTCCACCTCATAGCATTGCAGAAGTAGGACATCTCGCTCTGTTTCCAACTCTGCTCCTATGGAGCCCATCACCATTGGGCCAATCACTTGTGAGTATGAATTACAATCTGGTTTCAGAAGTAATTTTTCAACACAATAATCTGCATCAAATTAGTAACCACTGTTTTCTTTTGTTTTCAATCTTTACCTTTAGGGGACAAACCAGCTCAGTGACTTGGTAACCTAAAATGATAATATAAATCCATTCCTTATTTTTGATATTAAGTTGATCTTATTCACATTCCATGAAATAATCAAATTTGGATTAAGTTGTACATTTAATTCTTACCAGACTTTGTCTCTTTCTTCAATTGTACTAATAATATGAATAATATGAAGTCACTCCATACTTTGGTAGTAAATTGTGTTTATTGAAATGAAATATTAAAATGGTTTTATTAAACTATGTTTAAAAAATTGGCTACATTGTGCGCTTAAATCTCATCGGACTTTGTATCATTCTTCAATTGTACTTCTCTTGCAAATACCAATCAAAAATAAAATATTGAAGTTGTCGCAAAAAGTAAGGTGCCACTGCTTTCTTTCCTTACACTGATTTTTAGTGTGTGATTATGGATAACCATATTATTTTGTAACAGTGTACAATGCATTTTCTGCTTTCATTGATTTCTTTTTAGATCTAACCACAGATTTTTTTCCTGTTACTTTGTAAAACTGTGCAACTGACATGTCTGCACCATATTTATAAAACATACAATTAAACACTATACCTTGATGGTGGAATGTGAAGTAGATAATAAACAACCATTTCATGAATTGACATTGAATTTTGGTGTAGACATCAAGGAACTCTGGGCCAGTGTCTGTAGTTTGTAATGTGGTACAGGTGACCAGATGTCCACGATTAATGAAGATTGAATCCTAACAATCTTAGTGAGTTGCTGACTTTTCCTCTGGCGCCACCAAGAGGTTGACATTTGTGCTTCACCATTAAAAACTGTATCCCAAGCATTGTGAGATTGATCACCATATAATTTGATAATCTGATACCAAGATGATATGCTTTTTGTTCCTCTTTATCATGAGCATGAAAATGTCACATTATCAATGGGCTGATTGACTTCCTGCTCATCAAGTACTAAGTAAAATCTTGGGCCTTAAATCCTTGTCAAATTCCTTAAAATCACATGCAAACACAGAGAAAAAGTCAATTCCAGCCTTTCTGTTAATTAAAATGTATTTTTTGAAGTAGACTACAGACATCAAACTTTTCCTGAAGGGTTTCCTATGAAGCAAGAATGACACAGCAATTATTTTTTTCACACAGGTGTGTTGTAGAACCCGATTCGTCAGTGACGAGACATAAACTGTGACATAACATTTGCTGTATGACCCTGTTGTCCGTGTTGCCACGGTTCCACATTAAATGAGCAGATCTGGTGAATCTGTTTCAGTACTTCCCTAACATCATCCTGATTATCCATTTCTTCTTCAGTGACTAGATGCCATTTTGATCTGATATCAAGCTGTTGTGGGCCATGGTTGGACACTGACTCATTCCTAGTCCCTATCATTTTGGTCCAACCTTTTTAGACCATTCTTCTTCCACTGATTTAGGGGACCAAAATTTCCAATTTGATGGTCGGGAATTCTCCGATTACTGGGCAGATGTGTTGAAGAGGTCGCCTGGTCTATCACTGACCCCATCAGGCGAAGGGTCACCAACAGAGGCACACTGTCAGGACAGGCAAACCAGGCAATTGCCTGGGACTCCGTTGGCAAAGGGGGCCCCCAAGCAGCTATACTTTGATACATTTTGCAGTGACGACCATGAACCCCCTTAAACCTATGCAGGCCCCTATACAGTACATTGAAAGTGGTGTCCCACAACTCTACCTAGTGGGGCCCACCTCCAGCTGACGCTTACTGATCCATCTGGTTGCCTGATAAACAAAGTGAACTTTCAGCACAGTGATGCGACACTTGTCAGGTTTCCAGAAAAAGAAGAAGAAGGAGGAAAAATGTTAACTAGAAAGTGGTAGGTGGATATGCTGCTGATAAATGCACAAGAAGGTTGACTTCAGTTAATATGTAACTTACAGGTGTCGGCCACATTAGCATGTCATTCTAATCCTCTACTGAGTTGGAGATGAGCTCACAGTAACAAAAGTCACTTTTAATAATCTTGTAGTTGTTAATTTTATATTGTGGTGTTTTATTTGATTTATTTTGTTTTAGCATTTTTATTATATTTTTATTTTATTGTTTTTTATTTTATTATTTTTTTTGTCAGCATTGATCCATTTTATTTTTTGATGCCATCTAACTGTGTGTGTGTGTGTGTGTGTGTGTGTGTGTGTGTGTGCCCGCCCGCCCTCTGAGGGGAGGAACAAGTTGAGATAAAATGAACAACTGATATGATCACGTGTTTCCAAACAAAAATAGATCATATAAACCCACACAATACCCAGCATTTACATTCAAACTGTCCCTCCCCAAGTGTAGCTTCATTTCATTCCTTCACCTTTCTGTTCATATCTATCACCTACTCTTCTTCCTCTTAGACTTTTACAAAAACACATAAACACATACGTCTCACTAATCAACTAACTTAACACTTACACTAAACAAACATGAACAAACAAAATTAACTTACTTTTATTCATCAATAAAAGAGCTCTGTCTGACACTATAGCCACTTATTTTCTTTGCACAATAAGATCAAAAGTCTAAATCAATACGTCTATAATTCAACAAAAAAATATCTTATCAAAAGTCTACAAAGCTTAAGGGCTCATATCAAAGTGGAAAAAGTTTATTCATACAATAATGGATAAAACAAATATGACAAGAACCGTCAAACATAGTCAACATAGGTACAATTAAGTCCAGATTTAGAAGCAAATCACAAGTCATGAAATATAAACTGAGGTAAACACCTCAAATTAAATAAAGATGGACTGATACAGACTATTTGTGATCCAAACTCTCCTCTTGACTTTACTAATAATTTGGTTTTATGTCACAAATGAATAAACGCACTTTATCATTTAATTTTTATATATTTTTTCTATCTACCACACACAGTTCTCGTCACACTCAAAGTAAAAGAGAAAAAGAGAGCAGCGCACAGGATCAGCTCAGAAACAAAACCACACACTATAGTATTTTAATAAGACAAAGCCGTCTTAATTTGTAAGGTAAGATTCTCGGATCGAAATCAAACGAAAACCCAAAACAACACGCTGAAATGCCCCTTTTCTTTGAAACCTTAATGTTAACCATATGTTAAACAATACATAGCAATTTTTAAAGTTCCTTTTGGTGATTTGTATTATTCTATCAAAGCAGGGTTGTACCATTGAAGACCATNAGTGAATCAAGGCTCTCTGAGTGTCGTCACCAAGGGTTAGGATCTCACAACTGTGGGCACAATGAAGACGCTGGTGTTGTTTGTGAAGGTAAAGAAGGGTTTATGCTACAAAAGACAATGTTACTGTCTGTCTGTGATATAACATTTAACTGAGCAAATATCAGTAACTAAGTATTACATAAATATTAAGTTTCTTTACATAGCTTTTTTTTTATCTGCAGGCATTTCCACATGAAATGTTGTTTCCCCGTTTTCAGTCAAAAACCTGTTTTTGTAGTGTTCAAAGTATCATCCTACTGGAAGTCAAGTTCCATCTGTCTTCCTTCAACAGTACTGGCATAGAGGGTGTCAGAAAAAATACATTAAAAAAAAGTGTAATTTTATATCCATCCATCTATTTTCTTTCTCTGATCCGGGATCTGGCCACGGAGGCAGCAGATGAAGCAGGTCATTCCAGACATTGTTCACTCTCAAAGGAACAATGGCCCTACTCCAAGCTTCCTCCGGATGTCTGAGCTTCTCACTCTGTCTCTAAGGCTGAGCCCTGCCACCCTACCAAGGAAACTTATTTTGGCCACTTGTACCCACGATGCTGTTCTTTCAGTCACTACCTTTAGCTCATGACCATAGATGAGGGTTGGAACTTAGATGGACTGGTAAATCTTGAACTTCATCTTCTGGCTCAGCTTCATCTCCACCACACTGGTCCAGTACAACTACTGTACTTACTGCTAATGCTGCACCAAGCCACCTATCCATCTCACACTCCATTTTTTTGTCACTCGTGAACAAGATCCAGAGATACTTGAACTCCTTAATTTGGGGAAGCAACTCTTCCCCAACCCAGAGGGAGCAATCCACCGGTTTCTGGCAGAGGACCATGGCCTTGGACTGGGAGGTGCTGACTTGCATTCCAGCCACTTCACACTCAGCTGCAAACTGCTCCAGTGCATGCTGAAGATTTGGTGAAGCAAACAGTACCACGTCATCTGCAAAATGCAGAGATGTGATCCTGAGGTCCCCAAACCGGACACCCTCCTGCCCTCAGCTGTGCCTTGAGGTTCTGTTCATGAACACCACAAACAGGATCGGAGACAAACGGCAGCCCTGGTGAAGTCCAACACCCACTGGAAACACGTTTGACATTGTGCTGAGAATGTAAACACAGCCCTCACTTTGGTTATTAAAGGGTCCAAATGGCTCATGACAATGAGCCTGATACCCTATACTCTCACAGTACCCCCCACAGAGCCCCTCGAGGGACACGTTTGTAAGCCTTTTCCAAATTCACATAACACATGTAGACTGGCTGGTTGAGCTCCCACGACTCCCTCAGCAGCTCTGCAAGGGTAAAGAGTTTGTCCACCTTTCCACGGCCAGACTCTGTATTTGTCCTCCTGGATCTGAAGTTGACAGTTGGTTGGAGCCTCCCTTCCAGCACACTCGAGTAAACTTTCCCAGGGAGCATGAGAAGTGTGATACCCTGATAACTGGAACATCGCCTCCAGTCCCCCTTTTTTTTCAAAATGAGAACCACTACCCCGGTCTGCCACTCCACAGGCACTGTATCCATTGCTGACATGACATTGAAGAGACGTGTCCGCCAAGACAGTCCAACAATGTCCAGAGCCTTTTGTATCTCAGTGTCATACACACTTGGCACTTTGCCACTGAGGAGTTTCCTGACTACCTCGACAACCTCCGGTAAAGATTCACCTGAGTCTTCAGGCTCTGCCTAACCATTGGGCCCTAAGGCTCAGCCACCAGATGCTCCCTGGCGAGCTGCTCTCTTGGGCCTAACACCAGGAGGCGGCCCCTTTTAATTACTATTTTTAAAAACACAAATTATGTTTTGGCTTATTCTATTCACATTCAACATATAAATTAACAGTTTGGTTACGGTAGATATTTCCTTCAGTTTACCAAAAGAGGGAACTTCTGTAAAATTACGGTTCAAAAAGGATAACCTTATTTTAAAATTGTTATTGTACAAAGTCTCTCTTTCATATAATAAATATCTGTAAAATAAGAATATATGTCATACATTATCATAATATTTAAAGATAACGATAAACATAATCATATTTTTGATCATTTAATTACAGTTTTTACAATTTTACGGCAATCATGAATTGCTATTTATTAAAAATACAGAGTTATTGATTATTTACAGTTTAAGCAGGGTTGGCTTTTTTTAGGAATAACATGTAAGTAAATACTTTTTTTTTGCTTTTTTGGTAGTTATTATCTGTAATTGAACATAACAGGGAAAATATGTAAAATAACAGCAAAGCGTTCAAATAATTACAGTTAAAAACTGGTTAAAAGAAAAGTTCACTTTTACAGAGTGTGCTCTCTGTTCTTCTGGTAGCTCTTTCACCAGTGAGGCTGGTCAACTCTGACAACCGCTGCTCTGGCAGAGTGGAGGTCTTCCATAATGGACGATGGGGGACAGTGTGTGATGATTTCTGGGACATGAATGATGCTCGGGTGGTGTGCAGACAGCTGGACTGTGGTGAAGCTCGTGCAGCGCCGCCACAAGCCCAGTTTGGACAGGGCAGTGGACCCATCTGGTTGGACAATGTTAAATGTCTGGGAAATGAATCATCGATCACAGACTGCAGTCATCAAGGATTTGGGGTCCACAACTGTGGTCACAATGAAGATGCCAGCGCTGTGTGTGAATGTAAGTTTATTTTTATGTTTTTCAGAGTTTATTGAGCTTGATCTCAGTTGCTATTATTTCAAGCCCTGTCTTTCATTTTTTTTCTGATAACCTTATGTCTTTTTATTCAGTCCAGCCCTCTTCACATGAGGCTACTCAGGTTATTTGCAACCATGATAAACTCCTGATAGGACTGCATATAAACAGCATGACAACTGCTGGTTTGAGACCATTCTCGGGCAACCTGGCTTCCCGCAACTGCTCCTTGTTCTCTGTGCATGATAATATGGTTTGGTACGAAGTGGAGGCTCAGGCAGATGCCTGTGGAAATAAACTGAGGGTAAAGAGAAACTTTTTTCTTTTGTTCTTTCTTTCTTTCTTTCTTTCTTTCTTTCTTTCTTTCTTTCTTTCTTTCTTTCTTTTCCAAACTTTAATTGTATCTATACCTTGGGCTCTCTTATGAGTGTCAGGATGTCTCAGTCTTGTGTTTCCTTAAGTTCAAACCTCTCAGTGACATTGATTAGCGACGTTAACCAAATCCATGTTTCTGGAGCCAGTCTCTCTTTTCCTTAGATGTGGCCTACTTAAACAGCACCCTGAAGGTTTCTGGCTCACTCATCCCTTAAACATCACATTTTGATGTGGGGAACCTTTCAATCATGTGCTTTTTTTGTTTGTTTGTTTTTTTTTGATTTTTGTAGACCTTATACACAAACTGCACTGCCATACACACATAATGCAATCCCAATATTCAATGCATTAATGTATTCCAACTAATTTTGCCTGATTTTAGTGTTGATATATGCAAATAATTTTTCCACCTCATTCTAGAGAACATCAGGCTTTTTCCTATAGTTGAATTAAGATATTATTGTGCTTGCTTGTACAATGATGGCCCACTGACAGGTGCAGACAGAAAATAAGGAAACAGCTTCAACTTACATGTAAATTATGCTATATTTGTTTGATTTATCATGTTCAACCAAAACTTTTTATTTTAGGCTGACAAGCATTTACAACTGCTCCTAGTAGACCACACATAGAATAACAATTATACTTCACCCTATTGTAACATCAATGCATTTATCCCCTTTGCTGCTGTAACACTGCAAATTTCCCTACTATGGGATTAATAAGGCTTATGTTATCTTAATGCTATCTTATCTTAGTATCTATTCTAACTTATTCTATCTTAGTCATTGAACTGACTGATAATGTAATCCTCTGTCTTGCAGACAAACAGGACGCATGCCGTCTACTCCAATGCTTTGTTTATCTACCCATATGATCAACGCATCACCATTCCTGTGACTCTTCCCTTCTCCTGCGCTTATCCTCTGGACACCAACAACTCACTGTATATGACTGAGTATTAGGCTATTCCTGCCTTAAGGACCCGTTTATTAAATATAAGCAAAATCGCTTACCATATTCAGTTGTAAAAATGATGACACTCCTGCGAGTGTTTTTTTTTTTCTCCTTTATCTTCAGTGGACAAACCAGCTCAGTGACTTGGTAACCTAAAATGATAATATAAATCCATTCCTTATTTTTGATATTAAGTTGATCTTATTCACATTCCATGAAATAATCCAATTTGGATTAAGTTGTACACTTAATTCTTACCAGACTTTGTCTCTTTCTTCAATTGTACTACTCTTACATCAACAATAAAAAAAAAAGAAAAAAGAAGTTGTAATTTAAAAAAAGGGAGGTGCCAATGCTCACTTTCCTTATATTAATTTTCAGAACAAACATAACATGAATATATTATGTGTAATACTATTTTTTTGCAATGTGTACAATGCATTTCCTTTTCTATTTTTTTATGGTTTTTTCTTCTTTTTTTTTTTTTTTAGATCTAATAATGGATTTTTCACAGTGACACTATAAAACTGTGCAACTGATATATGCATCTTATTTTTTAAAAACAAAACAAAACACAGCCACTCCCCCTTGACTGTAGAAGGGGAACTAGGTAACAAAGACAATGTGAGACCTGATTGCAACCTTAACACACAGCTTTGAACCTGACTGAAGATTTTGAACAACTCTTTCATGAATTGGAATAAAGTTTCAGTATAGACATGTTATTTATCTTCTGTTAAAAGCTTCAGAACAATGTCTGTTGTTTTAAATGTGTTGTCTAAATAAAGGTGAGTTGACTTTTCATTCATTGTGCTCAGATAGTAAATCCTATCAACTTTGGAGAGCTGCTTACTTTTCCTCTGGTGCCACCAAGAGGTTGATGTTTGTGCTTCAGCATTAAATACTGAATCTCAAAAATAGTTAGATGGATTCCATGTAATTTGATGCCAAAAATTATATGCATTTTATAGTGAGCATGACAACATCACATTATTGATGGGCAGGTTCGGATCGATACCGGTTCGGCTCAATTTTGACCTGGACCATACTGTGAAGAAGTCCTGTCAAGAATTCTCTCATAGTAAGTGTTTATCCCAAATTTTAAACTGCAGGTCTATTTAGAATGTCTGTTTAGCCTAAGCCACACTAATAAATGTAAATTTAAAAAAAATTAAAAAAAAAAAAACGTTCACAGTTTCAAGATTCCCTAAAACCACCATTTTCCGTGATTTGACCCACACTGGTAGATCTAAACCCCATCTCAGTGGATGCAAGTGAAATTTGACCCGAAACAGTGTACAAAAATTTGTTGAACCTGTACAAAAGTATAACATTTTAAAATATTTTCAGTTTTGTGTATTTTCGGTCACACTTTAGGAAAAGTCATCAAATTTCAGGCTATGAGACTGACGTTAAGGGTATTTTTAGTGCTGTTAAATGTCAAAACAGGTCAAATTTGACCCGAAACAGTATGTAAGGGTAACAGAGTCCTCCCCAATGTTGAAGTGAAGCCCCTGGGTTGAAGGTCACCACAGCCTGCTGCTCTGCTCTCTAGGAAACTTACAATAATGGCCAATGTATGCAGGGGCGTGGCTTTGGCTTAACTTTTTTTGATTGACAGGCCCGTAGCCCAATACAATGGGTTCATGTCGTGGTAGGGGGCGGGGCGGAAAGTGAGCGATGTTTCCCTCGGGTTTCGGGTTTAGAGCAGTTGGGGTTAATTTCCGCTCGGTCGCTGCCGTTTAAAAAAAATAAAAAAATAAAACAAGCAGCCTTCAGCTCTTCTGTGCCGGACAGCCGCCGCCGTCATGTCCAACAACAATGCCAGTAACAACTTAATTATCGCTCAGAGGGCCGTGAAGCAGCTCCGGTTGGAGGCCAGTATCCGGAGGATCAAGGTACGAACCCCTCAACACCGACACACAAACACGGAAGACCGAGCTAACCTGCCGCTGAATGGCGGAGGCAAACTGAAGAAATGACACAGTGAACTCTGGCCGAAATATATTCAACAAGTTGCTCCACAAAGTTACACATAACACACTTTAACCGGTTTCTGGTTGACGAAACCGCAGCTACAGGCGAAGAAGTTGTGTCAGTTTCTCACTTTAGACTGTCTTTTAAACTGTAAACACATCGACTAAAGTTACACGTTTTTAGCTGTTCAACCTGCTTGTGTTCGTTATCTAAAGGAAACAGGTGACTTTATCTCCGTAAAAGTTACACAGCTGACACACCCATTAGTGTAATGCGCCGTTGCTTGCAAATGCTATGCAAAAAAACCCGAACCAGTTAGTCTGTGTGGGTAGATCAGGCAGGCAGGCAGGCAGGCTGTGTTGTGTTGTGTTGTGTTGTGTGTTACAAGTACTGTACATGTGATAGGCTTTCTGTGTTTGCACACACACGCCATATGTGTATCTCTGCAGGTGTCCCAGGCTGCTGCTGATCTGAGAAACTTCTGCTTGCAAAACGCCTCCAAGGACCCTCTCCTGATGGGGGTCCCGTCCAGCGATAATCCCTTCAGACCCCCCAAGTCCTGCTCCCTGTTCTGAGGTAGGCCTGCTGCTGCATCCACCCGGGAGTTAAAGGTCCCATATGGTGGAAATCCACTTTTGTTGTGTTTTGCGCTAGATGAGATTAGAAGATGTTTATTTGTGTCATTCCTTGAACCCCCTCCCACAACTAGCTTCAAAAACTAGTAAGAGTTCAACCCAGGTGACTAACCCGTGGTCATCCATTTCAGTCAGCGTGTTCTTCCTGAAGAGAGCAGAAACAGTAGCGGTTAATTGTCTTTTTTTAGAGCAAAACAGCCTATTTAGAATGTACCTAAAACAAGGAGTCATGGTGAAATGAACTATTTTGAGCTGAAAAATTGTAAGACACGCTTTGGGAATGTGTGAGACTTTGATTAGTTTGCTGAAAAAGCTCACAATATAAAAACTTGTACAGTTTAATTACATGAGGGAGGAATTTAAGGCCATGTTCACGTTCAGTCTCCATTGAATTCAATCTGTTAAAATAAGGACGGCATTATGGAGCCCCAAGACCTGCCAAAAGTTGTACGCCTTCTTTAATCACTTACATACAAGTTTGGAGTTACTTAAATGTTTATTCTATCTGTTCATTCTTCTCATTAATAATCAAATCACATTTTCCCAAGGTGGCATCTTTGAAGTTTCTATCCAGTCACTGGATAACCCTCTGAACCCCAAGCAGTTTCCTTTTCTTTCTTTTTTTTTGTGGTCCCGTTCAGTTTTTATTCAGTATGTGCTCATTTTTCACTGCAATATAAAGTCCTGCACCTCTATGGAAACAGTTTTAATGGCATAAATCATTTTTTAAAAAATAAGACACAAAAGTTCAGTTATTGTGAATATTTGATTTTTTATTTTTTTTTAAAAAGCAAAACTTGGAATAACATTTTACCAAGTGCACACAGGTGTTACGAACACATTGTTGCTCCGCATGCTAGACATATTTTCCTACTTACAATTTGGATTTGTTTCCATAACACTGCCTGCTGTCTCTGAATTTAGTTATAGTTACACATTTAGAGGTTTGTTCTTGTTAAAGTAATCCGTTGTTGGCTAAAAATGACTTCAGCGTCACTTCCCACTGTCGTTTTCTCAAGAATCTGCAGCTTTATAAAGTCCCTTCTTTTTCCTCCACTCACCTCTCTCTGCTCGCTGCAGCCCGAGCACACCAGTTCACCTACAACTGTGCTAAAACTACTGGTTGCTACACAATGACAAGCTGTGATATATGAGTAATGTAGCCATACATGTTCAAACTGGAAACTGATTCTGAAGAGGAACAGTGATACAGAAAGCCCCACCCTACTAGTCGACAGAAGTGGTTTCCTTGGCTTGTTACGTATGAAAAAGTCTGAATCCATGTTTGTCTAGCAGTCATCAACACACTGCAGCTTCAACATGGAGATGCTTATTCGTATTCATTGACTGCTTATTTCAGTCATGACATATTTCCTAGCATACGGAAACAAAAAAACACTGAATGGACAAGGTGAAAAACGTAGATTTTCACTGGAGGGGTTCTTTAAGTTAAGACAGATTCTACAGAGCCTGAAAAGCAACTAAGAAATTGTATACAGTCTTTACCCGCCTATATACAAGTTTCATGTTGCAGAAATTGTTATTTCCATTTTATATTTATCTGCAAATTCTAAATCTACAGTGTGTTGTATGATTATAGTGTCATTGGAGAAGCAAAATGCCTCAAATGATCAAACAAATCTCAAAATGACTACAGATTCATTTTCTTTCCATTTAATTATGAATTGATTGATATGTTGCTGGTAAAGAATGCTCCTTCTGTATACTTTATATTTATCATAGGTACTTGATCACCTTGTATCGCTAAAGGCAAACTGCCACCTTTTGTCTGATTATTCTTTAGCCAAGAATAGATTTAAAACAAGAAATAAACTAACAGATATGAATCAGGACTTATTGCATTTGATTTAGTGCCAGACTTTTGATCATGAGTTTGTTTCTTCTTTTTTTTTTTGTCTTAACACAGTCATTAGTCTTTTCCCATCTTGACAAGTGTACAGTGGTCTGGGGTTTCCATAGCTTAGATTATTAAACTACAAATAAAGCTTGAACAAAGCACCACTATGTGCGACTTGTCGGTCTTATGAAACAGGAAATCTTACACAGTACCAGCAGCTTATTTTTAGTTCATACAGAGCATTATATGGAAGTGCTGCTCTTATAAAGTTAAGCAAATGTTCTGCAACAGTAAATGTCGACATCCTGATTAGGCCTCTTTTGGGATTGAAGCTGGGTGGAGTTCTACAGGGAATTAATAAGATATAAGAACAGGCTTTGTCACATCAGACATTTTGACTTGTCAATACAGGAAAAAACACAGGTGTTACTAATAACCTCAACAATGGCTCTGGTCCAGCCATGCACAATTCTGCAGCTAACATGGAATTCGACCATCAGTAATGATTTAGAAAAAATGCGATTTTTAGCTTCCTTAATTTCCTGTGTTTTTCTGTCTACAGCAACATGAAACATGGAGGATTTCAGAATATGTCCGTCGAAGGCTTTCTTCACTTCTAAATGATGTCACTGTAGATCTACCAGCAGTTCCTCTTGGGATGACGCACACGAGGCTGATGGGTTCGGGCGGGGGGGCGGCGGGGGGGGGAACTGGTCCACTTGTTTGCCAAAACTAATAACTCCCATCTGTTACATTAACGCAGCAGCAAACTCTACATGTTCAAAAACGGAGCAGAAGATGTTCTAAGTTGACACTAACTTGACTAATGATTAAGCCGTTCTTGTGTGTACTTAACATGTCCGGCATTGATTTTTACTGACGTTACGTGTCTGTTTCCAGTCTGTGAAATTCTGCTCATGTTCATAGGTCCTGAAAGACTTACTTCCTCTTCTGTTTTGGGTGGCAGGTGGAAAAACAATCAAGCATTAATTTAAAACAGGTGCTGTTACAGAATATTAATATTTTGTCATACACACACACACACACACACACACACACACTCAGTTGTCTATTTATTAGATACACCATTCTGATATGAACGCAGTTTCATGCAACACTCCTACAGCAAGTCTCTGCTCATAAGGATTATCATGTCCAGTTTTTGTTTCAACCCTCTGAACCCCAAGCGGTTTCTAGGTTTTTTTTTTTGCTGTGGGCTCATTTTTTTCTATTGATGCACCTTTCTGGAAACAGCACAACCATGGGTAGAAAGAGAGCTGTTACTTTTACAAAAATTGATTAAGTGGAATCACAATGTATAACATTTTTCTAAGATCCCACAGGTGTTACCAACACTAAAAAATAAAAAAAAATGTTTCCATTCTATTTGCTTTGTGTAAACACAGCCTGCAGTTCAGCCAAAAAGGCCCTGAATTTTTTTGTGACTGTTGGTTGCAGCTGAATCAGTCATGGCTTCACAGTTGCGCCAAAGAGGGCAGAATTTGTAGTTTTTTACAGAATCTAGTTCAAGCAAATGGTAATTCTTGGCACATTTTAAAATGAGACATAAAATAAAGTAATTTTGAGGAATTTTAAGATTTGGCTAAGTTTCCCAACACAACGGCATGACACAGATGAGTAGTTTAATGACAGTCAGAAATCTGTGTCACAGTTTCTGGCTCTGGGAAATAGTGTAATTTTGGGTGATTTTTTATTTTTATTTTTTTTAAACACAATATGCCTGTAAAACCTGCCGGCGGGTTTTGGAATTCAGAGGTTTAACTGTCTTGGTAGGGCAGCGCAGTGGTCACATCAGACTGCAATAATTTTAGCTAGGTGTACCTAATAAACTGACAACCAACCATATATACACTATGCCTCATATTGTGTGCCTTTTATTCAGCACTACAGACATGAGACTATGATTTAACTGTGCACGTGGCCAACAAACCTACATTTAGCTTTTCAGCTGAACAGGTGTCTTTTAACTACTCTTGTATTTTGTGTGAAAGTTAAAGGTATTACTATTAATCTGATTTACGACAACATGGTACAGATTTTTACTCTGTCAGTTCAGGGTATTTGATTGTTAAATAAACCTTCATCCTGTCCTTTTTTCTGTATATATTTAACAGCCTGATGAGGGTGCTTTTATTAGCTTATACATGTTCCTGTCTTTAATTTAAGAAAAACAAAAAGGAAGAATACACATGAAGGCCTCACACTATTTGGATAGTCCGAGCAAATTTATTGTAATGTCACTTTAGATTCACAAATGCTCATGTCCCTGTTCAAATCCTTCAATATTGTTTGTATTAAATGAATCATGCTGCAGTGACTTGTTGCATTTATTGCTTTCCACACTGGAGTCATATTCCAATGAACCAAAACCTTTATTGCTGTTAGTCGGTATCTTTATCAACTTTGCTACTGTGGGCGATCTTTTAAAAATTAAATTACGTTTCCGATGAAATGCTGTGTGTGATTATTGAATTTCATTCTTTTTCTGAAAATTATGGTTTAAAAGAAATAGTTTTAAATGTATGACTGCAAGTTTTTTGTGATGTTGCCACCAAAATAATCGCATATGAATAGAAGATGTTAGATTGCAGCCTCGGGTGGTTTTGTGCAAAGTCAGTGAGATGCTGAAATAAATCTGCATCAAATACTGTACTATAATGCTTGTCTGGCAACATGTTGAAAATCTGCAGGACATCCTGTTTTCTCTTCTGCTTATGAAAACAATATGACGTCAAGCTCAAAATCAGTAGCGGCGACAGCATGCTGATACGACAATGATTTTGCGATTCGAAGCAGTTTCAAGCTAAGATTGGGAAAATAAAAGCTCATCTCAAGGTGATCAGCTGAGCCTTTAAGTGTGGGTGTGTCTGAGGGTTCATCAAAGCTGCTCCTCCTATTCTGGACACATCTGTTAATTTGGCTCACAGCACCATCAGAAACCACTTACCTGAAAGGCAACGTCAAAACTGAACTGAAGTTGGAGGCTTTTAGGAAGCAGTTTGGCCGAGTAGTTCAGTCCAAAGCTCGAGTCTATACACTGTCCATTATCAGCGATAATTAGCAGAAGTGCTGTCACCTGGAAATAAACGAGGCTGCCTCTAACTGAGGAAGTGTCCCTGCTCAGGTGAGGACGTGTGTAAATCAATATGTTGCATGAACGTGTGTACACATTGTGATCCTAAAATATACACCAGGTAGGTTTGTATCTGTGCAAAATTTCTGCTTGTTGCGATGAATGTAGCACCCAGATGGCTTCCAGGTTTGGTCAGAAGAGAGCTGGAAGATGCCAGGAGGACTCAGGTAATAGCATCCTCTTTCACCAAATTTACATACACACCTTCAGACCATAGATCCTTGAAGATTAATCCATTCATATCTTCCTTTTCCCTCTCTTAATACCATATTTCTGCCTTTAATCCCTCCTGTTTTTCTGGTTCACTATACTACAGATTCCTACCTGCTGAGAGATCCTGGCCTCAATCCTTTACGCAATCCCCCTCACAGCACCTCCTGGTGGGCTGACAGAGAAGAGCACAGAAACCAAGGAGATTCACTCAGGGTGGGTAAGAATTAATTGGGGGGAAAAACAGATTAGTGCTTTAAATTCTGGGCGAGAACTCAACTTTTATTTAATAGGAGCAGCTAAAAGAGATGGATGAACACATGGCCAGGCTTCAGGAGATGCTGAGAAGTGAGCGGGCTAAAGTAAGGCTTGTGTGAAAGAGTATTTAAACACCTCCACACTGTTTCCTTCCTTTCTCAAAAGCACGTTTCCTCTTGGCAGTGCACCCGTCTCCAGCTGCAGTGTGGCCAGCAGGAGGCCGAGCTGCGACATCGAGAGCTGCACAGCAACAGACTGAAGGAGCGACTGTCACAGCTGACCGACAGACACAAACTGAAAGGACCCAGTGAGACTCCCTCTGTCAAACCCACAGAATAATGCAAACACATCTCAGATATATCCTGAAGCGTTTATCTCCTTGTGTTTTACTGTCCAGCCATCGAGGTGTTGAACTTTCCACCTGGAGGCAGAGGCAAAAGAGAGCAGCCAGTCAAATCATTCAGGACTACTGCAAAGTATGTCAGCTGTTGTTTTCATTCACTTTCTGCTCTTTGCATTTCATTCTTCTACTATTTTATTTTATTAAATTTTTTTATCCTCACTTGCTTTCTCCACCTTGCAGACGAGAAGAAGCAACTCTGCGTGTGATGCTGGAGCGCAGAGAAGCAGAGCTCAGAGAGGCGATGAAGCTGCGACACAGCCTCACCACTTTGCTTCATGCACTCAGAGTGGACATGGAACAGGTCAGGATACGCTGACAAGCCTTTTTTTAAAATTAAGAACAGGGATGGTTAGGAACTAACAATTAGACATATCCAAAAAGAATGACTGAAGATCCCGTCCAATGAAAATCAAGTTGTCAACATGTCCATATGGTGTTCTTTTTTATATGCTGGAAGACATATGATGAGCGATGTAAGCAGTCAACACCATTCCTGAGCATTTTATACCTTGAAACTACAGTGTGCTGATGACAGTCTCAAAAACACAGATTTAATTTGTGTTGCAATAAATGCAACACAGTGGTTTCATGTGCAGCTGCAATGAAATGACAAAACTAGAACAATCATTTTATTATGAAATATATTCTGATTGTTGTCTGTTGATTTATTAATTGTTTTAGATCTAGTTTTGACTATATTGAGATAAAAGCTGGAAATTTGCAGGTGAGTAAAGAACGCATACAATTCCTTGGTGGCTCTTACGGCTCTATAGCGCCTATATTCATTTAAAGATCACAAATCAAATTTTTCACTTGTGAACATGTACATATGGTGCTTTTTGATATGCCGGTAGAAAGATTATGAGCGAAATAAGCAGTCAATGCTATGCCTGAGTATTTGTGACCTGATGAGTCTCAAAAATACACATTCAGACTTCCAGGGTTTCATATGTAACTAAAGAACTATTCCCTTTAATTTGCAGTGTGAGACTTTCTGTATCATTATTCATTTTCAGAATCTGTTTGCAGTTCAGACTTGTATGGCTGAATTACTCCAATATTACAGCTTGACATTGTGTAGCCGAGACTAGACTTACAGTGTTTGAGCAGAATCAATATTAAGTTGGATTCACCAGCTGCAGGGACTTCATGGAGCTGTGCATTCCAGAGGAAGCAATGCTGTAGAATTGCCTCCAAGCTATTTTAACATTTAAAAGAATTATTTTCATGAAAATAAATAATCTAAGTATGCAATTTAGATACCAAGAGATGAGTTTTTAGGGGTTACATCCATGACTGATTTTTTAAGATTTACCGCGTGATCTTTTTGCAATAACTTTGGATCCTAGCAAAGTAGAGTTTACATCCATGTAGGTGTAAACTTTGAGACTATAGGTAATTTCTGACATTGGAAACAACATTTGACCCTTTTAAGTAGCTGTTTTGGACCTTGAATGTTCACTGAAATATTAATTCACTGAGCAGCGTGGTTAGGGCATAGACCAAATGGCGTCAACAGCGAGTTTAAAGTTCAAATCCTTGCCTGCCTGCACTTGTACTGCATGTCATTCCCCTGCTCCCTTTCCCCCATTTCTTATAAGCGCTTCCTTGTCTGATGATGTTTTAAGTAGCCATGAACAAAGACCCTTCAGATCACTCAGAAAATGTGAACATCTGCAATTGTGTAAAGCACCTGAGTGCTACTAGAAAGAGATTGTTTTTAAGATCATTTTGACACTCAAGGTCAAAAATTAATTGTAATTTTTGTATTTAAGACCGTGTCGGACTCTGTGGATGTGGCCCAAGCAGACAAAAGGTTGGATCAAGCTGAAGTAGCCCTTGGTGAGCATGTGACGGGTGGAGTCATCCAGAGTTGGAGGCAGGTGCAGATAAGACTGCTGGACATCCTGTCTGAAGGTAAACACATTCAACTATCTTTTAAACAATTCTGTTACATGTTGTAGTTTGTAAGAAAACTACAGTTTTATGTTTGCTAAACCACTGACTGACCAAATCCACTGCAGGCCAAACTGCTGCTGGTACTGACCACGACAAGCTCCTGGCTCAGCTGGAAACTGAGCTGAAAGAGAGTCAGCAGCTTGTCAGGTTACAACAGCAGCTCCTGCAGGTATAACGCTTTATTTTGCACCTACAAACTTTTGTCGTACGCGCTTGTCCAAGCATCAGAATCAGAAATATTCCCTGTGGTTTTCCTGCTGTAGGATAGTCTTGCTTCACCCGTCCCGGCTGAACTGGCTGATTCCTGCTTTGTGGAAGAGTGGGAGCGTCTTCAGGTGCACTGGGCTGAGCTGGAACATCAGAGGAGGACTTTTGTGAGGGAGAGGCAGTCCTTCACTGATGCTGCCATTCGACTGAGTCATGAGGTGAGAAGAAAACGAGGCAGAGACAGTGTTTTAAAGGGTTAACTGACTGGTTGGCTCATTTTGAGTTATGCTGTAGGCCCCTGTAGAGTTAAAGGAGCAGCATGTGAAGTAAATATTTACTAAAGCCACCTTGTCTTTCAGATTGTGCATTTACAGCAGTTTTCTCATACACAAAAAAAAGAACAACATCTCTAAGTCCTGCTTTTTACTGTGTAAATATAAGGCTTCAGTAGAAAGCAACTGGCCTTCTCTGTTAGGTTCCTGAAGACATTTCATCTCCCATCCAAGAGGCTTCTTCAGTTCTAACTACCTGATGGGGAGTCCAAGATATTTGTTGTCACCCCAACGTCAGTCCCATGACTGAAGATGTTAATGGCAGTGAAACTTTCAGGGCAGAGCTCTCAAGACTGCAGTACAAGTAATTAGTTATCCTGTGAGCCTTGGCTCTTTAACAGGCCATTATTCATGTGAGTTGGGATTGACAGTATATATCTGGAACTCATCATCAGTCCATTTGCCTTCTACACTGTTTAAAAAATAAAAATTAAAACCATAAAGCAGTAAAAGCTAGCAGCGAGGGTGCCAAAGAAAATATGTTTGGAAAAAAAGTGGAATACTATATTGTATAAAAACTGTAAAAAAAATCTCTGAAAATAACAACTAATGTCAATAAAATAATTATATTTTTAGTTGGCCTTCGCCCTAAGTTGGCTGGGATAGGATCCATATTTTTACAACGTATATTTTATTCTTGTGTCTACAGCGCCGTGATTTTGAACAGCAGAAGGCTTGTCTTGTGAAGCAGCAGTATCTCTGTGACTCGCCACTGTTTGGCAAAGGAGCTCCAAGCGACAACAGAAGAGAAAGCACCGCTCTCAGTGAGTGGGGCCGATGTTATAATGTGGTGAAATAGTTTTAATGAAATGTCCCCAACAGCATCCATCTTATGTATTTGTCTCCAGATTTCTCAGGTTTAGGGCCCAACAGCATATCCGGCTGTCTTCCAATCTCTCCGTCGTCCACCGAGTCGGGGGCTGCTGCTGTTCATGGATTACATCAGGGGAGAACCAGAGTTCAAACCCCCAGCACGCCTGAGCTCTACTCTGCCCTCAATCTGTCCTACAGGTCAGTGAAGACTCACAGCCACAACATGATAAAGACCTGCCTGATATCATGCAGTTCCCCAGTGTGTCATGGGGCATCAACATGAGATCTCTGGGATACTTTTTTGTGGATAAGGCATCCCATTGATGCTCAGTCAGATTAGGATCTGGGAGTTTTGAGGCCTGGTTGGCACTTTGAGCTCTTTGTCCTGTTTCTCAAGCAGTTTCTGAGCATTTTTTTTTTTCAGCGTATTGTCCTGCTGGGGGTTGCACTGCTGTTGGAGAGTTCTGGGAGGAATGTGTGTTTCATCAGTTTATGTGGATGGTACATGTCAAACTAACAGCGATGCCAGGAGTCGAGTTCTCACAGCAGAGCACTGTATTGTAACGAGACAGCTGGTTGGTTTTACTGGTTGTGGCTGATTGGTGTATGTTGAAGTGTCGATCATACAGACCTAATATAGTGTGTTGCTTTTAGGGCCAATTTTAAATTAATCCTTGTTCCTAGCCAGTCTTTAACTGAAATGATGCTCAAGATATGATTCCTTGGTGCATTTATTTAATGAGCATATTTCTGTGGCACTGATGCAAAATTGACAAATACAACTTCTGTATGTCTCTTTCCTCTCTTTTTGTGAAAGCTTTGCTAGCACTAAAGCTGACATAGATTCAAACTTCTCCCTATAACTGCTGCAATCACTTTGCCATCTCTCCTCCTTCAGATCCAGACTTGCTGATCACCCGTCAGAGACATGGGGCGGTGGGGTTTACAGGACAGAGGACATGACTCAGGGTCCACATTTAGACTGGCCGTTTTACTACATTACTGATGATGGGCAGTAGCAGTGAAAAGCACATTGTACTTTTAATTCCACTTTTCAAAAATAATTAATAAAGACTAATGTTACTCTTCTGCAATTTGTTTTTTTCCATGTGGACATTGTGCCATTTGCTGCATGTTCTAGGATTTATTGGACGGTTGATACTGCAGAGGCAGGAAATGAACAAAGAGAGAAATTATATTTTAATAATGACTGCATTCATACATAACGGAAATCTGTTTTAGAAACGACACTTTATTTTGTTATATGTGTGTGACAATCCACCAGATTAGTTGTAGCTCTGCAAGCAATCAGCATTTCTTTCACTTACTATTTAACTACAACACATTCTGTCTGTCAGCCTTTTTTTTTTTCTCAAAAACTATCCTGGCTTAAGGGTTTCAAACTTCTTAGCACAGTTTAGATTTAAATCGAAGTTTCCATTAATCCTTCTGAGAGGCTGAAGTATGGTGCGGACTAACATTGGGGCCACTGCCTTCTCATATACAAACTGGACCTGCTCAGTTTGAATCCATCCATCCATGAACTATAAACCGCTTAATCCTCACTAGGGTCGCGGGGGGCTGGAGCCTATCCCAGGGCGATGACACCCTGGACAGGTCACCAGTCTATCACAGGGCTACATTTAGAGACAGACAACCAAACACACTCACATTCACACCTACGGACAATTTAGAATCACCAATTAACCTCAACATGTTTTTGGACTTGTGGGATGAACCCAGAGAGAACCCACGCTGCACGGGGAGAACATGCAAACTCCACGCAGAAAGATCCCGGTGCCCCCACCAGGACACGAACCGGCAACCTTCTTGCTGCGAGGCTACAGTGCTAACCAACTGCGCTACCCTGCAGCCAGTTTGAATCCTATCATGATTATTCCTGCTATGTTTATAGTAGAGCTGCACAATAATATAACTTTTTAGCTGATACAACAAGAAAACTCCATTTATTTTCTATGACTAATCTTCAAATTAAGTCTGTCTAATAGAACATAATTTACTCTGATTTGAGAGTTCTCAAATGAGAAATTTATTTAGAAGACCTAGTTTGACATGCAGGCTCTTTTTTTCCGTATTTTGTTGTGGTTGTTATTCCTACATACAGTACATACGATTTCTAGTGTCTCGAAGAGTACATTTTCAGAATGCTCTGGATATTAAAGTATGCTGTCCATGTTGGAAGCAACAAACTGGCGACAAATTAAAGAAAAGCCTGTATGATGACTGGACAAACACAACAAATGCAGATGCTCCCACACAGGTGCACTGCATGGTACAATTAAGCAGTTAACACCCAGTATCACTCTGGGGCAAAAATGCTGAGCAGCACCAGTTAATTCTGAGTTTGTATAAAGACTTAAATGACTTTGAAAGATTGTTGGGGAACAGATTGCAGGAGATTCAGTCAGAGACCGAAGACTGCTCCCCTAGCTTTAATACAAACAGTGACATAAGGGACATCTGTGTTTAGATTTATAGGGAATAACTATGGTTAAAAACTGTAGTCGACTGTGTACATTTGATGACTGATGTTTGTGTATTAGCGTGATTATGTAAAAAGAAAAATGAGGAGCAGCTTTTACTGAGATAGCTGAGAATGTCAAAGCAGGACACAATCAGACTGTTGACAAAAACAGATTATTGTCAATGACACAGAAAGGGATATTATATAGCAGGCCTGCAGTGTGTAAACCCCTCATTAAAAAGATGACTGGGCATTTTAGATTTCAATAGTACCAAAACCATCCACACTGGTCTACTGAGATTTGAAAAAAAAACAAAAGGGCAGGGCATGTGTGGCACAAACCAAAAGAAAGCAACAAGCCTACATGTTTGATCCTTAAAGAAAGAACATCCAGTGGCTCTGTGATGTTGGAGGGGATATTTTGCAGTCATGGATTGAGTCCACTTGTCTCCTTAGAGGACAGGATCACTGCTAATCAAAGATGTTCTGAACGATGAAACTGACAGCAGTGTCTTTCATCCATAAGCCATGAGACGCCACTGAATGGCTGATGAGTATAAATCAATGTACATCTTAAACTATAACCTCCACAGTCTCCAGATCTGAAGCAAACTAAACATCTTCAAGAGGTTTTGGATTGAACATTAGACAGCATTCTCCAACACCATCATCAAAACACCAAATATATTTTGGAAGAACATGTGCATCCCTCGAGTAGAGTTCCAGAGACTTGAAGGATCAGTGCTACGATGCACTATAGTTGTTCTCCAGACACAGTGGTTCCCTACAAGTAGTTTTTCCTTTAATGTGTCACCACTCTGCACATAATCAATTTGCTTTATTTATCTACCTATATAGTACGTGCAGGACTCAAAAAAGAATGAAAGAGACATCATAAATAATGAAATACAAGTGATTTTGGTTTTTCAGTTTGAAAGTGTGCATGAAGAGCCATCATCCAGTTTTACTGATTGGAGCAGACTGCACGCGTTGGTCATGACCTCCCCTGATTGGCTGCTGCACGCCTCTGATCAACACTTGTATTCAATTACCAATCACTGCTGTTCAGCGCGCATCCGGCACCTTCACCTTTATCGCTATTTCAAAGTCAACAACCGTGTGGCCCCGGCGACAGTCTGGCACACCTGACGGAACACACAGCGCGGAAAGTGCGAGAATGAACGGCATGGTTTGGGGACTTTTTCATCACCCGCCGCGCTTCATGGAGTCCGACAACAAAAGTTTCCAGCCCTGGAGAGACTACATGGGACTGTCCGACACCATCAAAGAGATCTTGAGCCGAAATGCTACCTCTGAGTCCTCCCTGACTGCATCCAAACCTGCGCTCTCGGAATCTGGTGATCTGGCTCTGGTGTCTGGTTTTTACGCATCCGGCAGAAGTAACCAACACGCAGACAGTGCGCCGTACTTCCTCCGTAAATCTCCACTCCAAGGTAACTTGAGTCACCAGCACCCCTGTGATGATTTGCGTCCAAATTCGACTCACACAGTGAATTTGAAGCTTGTGCCCAAACCGGCGAGTTCCGGAGCGCCAAAAGAGCGCAAGAAGACGACGCGCTTCAAAACACCTGAGCCGCCTCCGCCTACTGAGCGCATGTTCTGCAGCTTCTGCAAACACAACGGGGAGTCCGAGCTGGTGTACGGATCCCACTGGCTGAAGAACCAGGGAGGAGACGTTCTGTGTCCCTACCTGCGGCAGTACGTGTGTCCCCTGTGCGGAGCCACGGGCGCCAAAGCTCACACCAAGCGCTTCTGTCCCAGAGTGGACAGCGCGTACAGCTCCGTTTACGCAAAGTCCAGACGCTGAACCAACAGGTGGGAGGTTGCAAAGAGACACTGCATATAAGGCAGAATTCTTTTTCAGTAATGAGTGTGATTTTTGTTGTGGGTTTTTTGTGTGTGTGTGTGTTTTAGTTTGCTTTTTTTAATTGCATGCTTTGCTTGCTGTGGATCCTCTAGTGAGGCTGATTGCGCTTGTTTTGCAGCTGGTCTTTTTGCTTTACCTGCGTCCGTTCGGATCCCGTGAGCCTCTTTAAAGAGAACGACTGCCGGATATTATGTTTGGGAGGAGAGAAAAAAAAAAGAAATGTATGTTTTTGTTGTACACACTTTTAAAACATGGCCAACTGATGTCCATTTTCATACTTCCTGTCCATGCATTGAAGGATTATAACCATATTGTACCATTATACGACGTACAGTTATCAAAAAAATAACTCCACTGCGGCATGAAAACATCATGTGGCCATGTCGGCGTTTTAAAATTTTAAAATGAGTGTCTTGTTCTGAGGTGTGCAAGTAAATCCAAGTTCTTGGTGCATGCTGTTTTATTTTCATTATGATCCATGTGGCTCTTCTAAATATTCTTTGTGTAAGAAAAAAAAAATGGTTGAAAGTTTTTTGTGTGGATATTCTAAAGTTACATCTAAATTGACCAAATCTGTGTTTGTGTTTTTTCATCACTCATATATATGGCAGAATTTTTGAGCCTTTTTTTTTTTAATCAGTGGTTGAATCAGGAATGACACAGAAGACTCAGATTACTGACTGAACAAACACCACACAGCTTTATTTGGAGAGAACTGCAACAACAAAGGAATTAAATGGAACACTCCAGCTGTGAAGAGTGAAAATGTATTTGTGAAATATCTAAAAAAGTGTCTTCTCTACCCATGAACCCTTGGGTCAACAGATCAAGATTAGGATGACAAATACTTGAAACACATCCTCAACGTATGGGGCTCCTTGAACCTTTGCTGCCTCGACGCAGGTTCTCCAGCTCTCGATGAGTAGCCATGACCCTCCGACTGGAAGAAAAGGGACAAGTGTGTGTTTTCAGATTTGTGAGCACCTGAATAGCTTATTTTTATTTTGACAGCATGTGGGAGGGAGGTAAAAGTTAAGAATAGGTAAATGACAGAGGGGAATGTATGGCAAACATGAAGGGAAGTGTATGATTCAATTTTCTGCACTTTTAGAAGCACAGCAGAGATTTATCAAAGCAACTTCCTAAATCCTTTATTCTTGCATTTAATTCTTTCTGATCCAAACCTGTGACAACATTTTGCCAGCACATTCGTCTGATTTTTTTTTTTCATATTGTAATTGCTGGCCGCATCAGAGATCAGATAAATCTCAGCCTCTCTCTTGTCTGCATATTTTTTTGTTTTTTCAGATTTGTTGCTGTATAGATTTTTTGCCTACAGCGAGGTGATGCAGTGGTTTGCACTGTCACCTCAGCTGTTAAGTGCCTCCCTGTGCTTGCATGATTTTTTTCCAGCTTCTTCCCAAAATCCACAGACATGCGTGATATGGTGATTCCAATTCGCACACCCCTTTGGTGTGATAGTAACTGTGCATGATTGTTTGTCTCTTTGTGTTTACCCTCTGCTGACCTAGTGACCTGTCAAGGGTGTACTCTGCCTTTCAGGTCCAGGACAAAGTGTGTGTAGCTAATGAATGTGTAGATGGACAAACCCATTTCATTTCAACTTGATTTAAGGCATGGACTTTCTCTCAGCACACACTCACTGACATGATGCCTTTCATAGTCCTGCACTCTAACCTTGATCATCATAACTAAAGCTACGTTCAGATAGCGGGTTAATGTGACCCAAAACTGATTTTTTTTTTTTTTTGCCCCTATGTGACCTGTATGATCTTTTCATGACAGTCTGAACAACACAGATCAGATTTTTTAAAATGCGACCCAGGCCACTTGGATAGCCAAGTGACTAGATTCAAGAGGGTATTTGTCATGTGTACAGAAAACTAGACACTGTACAATGAATGAAATCTTATTTTTCTGATCCTTCTTAACCAAGTCTAACTCAACCTCAACCTAAGGCCTGGTTCACATTACAGGACTTTTAAAATCTGAACAAATTTTGAAATCAGGTAGCTCCACACACACAAGGAGAAATTTCACATATAATAATCTCTCTAATCTCAGACATGCAGACAGTAAAACGCTGGAAAACAATGACACATCACCCACTACTGGATGTTACTACAATGATAATGCCAGACAGAGCCATCAGGAGCCACCTCACATGACCTCATAAGGAGACATGTAAACAAAATCAAAACTGAACTTGCTGTAAGGTTAACAATACTTTGAATTAAGAAAAAAACTAAAGCAGAAAGTCCACTGCTCTGGGCACTTCTGTGATAATTGTACCATCTCGAGTTTAACTTGTAATTTGGAGGTCTAAGACTGGATCTGTAAAGCTCTAACAATAGCAGGTAATCTAGGCTGAACATGAGGTCAGAAATGGTGATAAACAGTCCACCTGATACTTAAGTCCTAGCCCTCAAATAGCTCTAAAAGTCCTCCAGTGTTCCCAAAACAATAGTTCTTAACCAAAAGTGGTCCTCAAAGATAGAAAAACGAACTGGGGCATCCTTGGAGCACTGAGATCAATGTCTGGGTCACACACAGGCAGACGGAGGAGACAAGGAGGCACCGAATAGAGTAAAGGGATGAGCCTAAGATCTACAGCAGAGCTGACCAGCCAATCAGAGCACAGAGGTGAGTGTGAGGAAGATGAACTGACCAATGGCAGTGGAAGTCAAAAGTTCAGCTTTGAGCAGATAGAGAAGGAGGAGGTGAATACAGATGAAGGTAGGGAAAGAATGACAAAAGAAAAAAATAGGTCAGTAAAGGAGAAATGAATCTACTAACTTTAGAGCAGAGAGTTCTCTGATGAGTCCACAGATCAGATCTGAGGCATCTTCAAGGCATTCTGAGGAATCAGACTCCTCTTTCTCCATCATCTTCTCGTCACTGAATGGAGAGAAAGTAAAACATATAAGAGGTGCTCAACCTTGTAACCTCTAAGGACATCTTCTATGTTAAAATTGTCTTCTTAAGGATCAAAGTGAAACAGGCACTGAGAACAGGAAAGAAAACAAACAATGTGACATCTGACTATACAGCATGTTCATCGGATATTTGCTTAAATAAAATACTATTTCTTGTTTACAACCTTTGAAGTGTCAGATGAGGTTTTGCTTCATATCTAATAGTGACTACAAAGCCAACACTGTCAGATTTCGTGTGGTATTTAACCTCCTTTCCTACTTTCATACATCAGAATAATGGTGTTCAGCTGCGAGTCCGACACGTAATCCAGGCATCCAGATCCAAACGGGTCAGCAGTGTCTCTGTTCTGAGTGTTCTCAGTGCTCACTGCAGGAGAACCAGCAGCAGGTTTATCATCAGGATCACACTGTGAGCAGAAAAAATGGATTAACAATTTAAAATGTACACAGTTAAACAACTGTCTAAATAATGTCAGAACACAATCACATAATCACAAGTTCAAAGAGCACAAGATAATGTTGTGAAATTATTCCTTTTGCTTAATGAGCAGTCCACAACCCGAAATCTTTAATTTGCAAAGAAATAAATAATTAAAAAGCAGCAAATCCTCACATTTGAGAGTTAAACCAGCAAATATTTGATATTTTCCTTGAATAAATAACTTAAACTGCAACACAATTAATCATCTAATTGTTTAATGGTTTTAGCACTAACTGACTACTTCTGTTGCTGGTGAATTATTAGCATCTTGTTACAAACGCTGCACAGTATTACATTGCAAATGGATGATATAATTTGCAAAACACAGTAAACTGCATAGTTGCAAGGAAAGTAACATCTGAGCAGTGACTGAAGGACACTTTAGGGCAAATTTTCCTTAACACAATGACAAAATAACCCCTAATTTTAACTAAGATATCTCAACAAAAACTCAACGAGCTGCTCTGTTATTAAGTTAGTGTCTCCACTCACGTTGTCGTTCCTCTCTGAGACACTGTGTGTCACTGCAGCCTCACGGAGCTCCACAGAGCCACAGTTTAATCCTCCTGACTGGGTTTCTGCTTCTTCAGCTCCATCACCACCCACTGCTTCACCAGTTGTCGCTTCCTTCTTCTCATCTCTTATCATGGTCACACTATTCACCTGCAGAAGGGTAGCCTCGATGGCATCCCTGTTTTCACTCTCCTCTTTTGTGGAAAAAGTGATGGCAGAACTATAGTTGACTTCAGCTGAGCCCTCCTCCTCCTCCTCTTTCCTTTGTTTTTGAGGTATTTCAGCCACAACCTCAGCAGTACTTCCCTTAAGCTCTTTCAGCTCCTTGTTCTCCAAACACTCCCCATCTTCTTTCTCTGGAAGTGGATCTGACTCTGGGTTACCAGTTTGTTCTGGACCAGGCACTGTGCCTCCTTCAGCCTCACAACTTCTTACCTCTGAGCAGCCTGGATCACACACAGAACCGGTCCCATCTGAGACAGTGGCAGCGATGAGGACTTTTGTTTCTGCGCTGTGTCAGAAAACAATATTAATGTTAAAGAAGGAGGCAGAGAATGACTTTTGCCCCTGTTACTGTAGTAAAGCATCAGTTTCACACATCTAATTTTTTGGAGTAATTTCAGTTTTTTCATATTAAATGTGACAGTTTTTACTGAAACAGTGTCACTGAATACATTAAAACTCCATCTATCACAGCAGGATGTTGTTGACTTCAAGTGAACCTATGAAAGAGAGTTGCCAGGAGGAAAATATTAACCTTCATTTGCACTTTATTTTATTAAGTCTTGAAGCTAAAACAATCTAAAATTAACTCTCAAACTTTTACAACAACTCATGTTTGTCAAACCAATAAAGATCACATAGGTAAACTTTGTTTTGAATGAGCGACACTTTAAAATTTGGTCAAGTAGACATAAAGGAAATATAAATAATGTAACAGTAGCTGCGTCACACATAACACGTCTTTCCGCTGTGCTTGTTGTCATGATAAAATACAGATGAATCTACAAAATGTATGACACGATCCTGACCTGTCATCTCCTCCGCAGTGACTGGACTGAAGCTGCAGCTCCGTCTCGCTCTGTTCTGTGATACATTCTGCTGCGATGGACACAGGTGAAGGAGGTAAAGTGGGTGAAGACTTATTCTCTGCCAGAGCCAAAGGGTGACTTGTGTTATTACAAATCTGTTTCTCAGCTCTTTCCATTCCATTCGGCCCACTTTCACGCTTCTGAGTCAGTAAAAATTGACTCCTCTCCCTCTCTGTTAGACCGCACATACCCATCCTTCGCTTCTTTTTGGCTGGTAAACCTGCTGCCGACTCCTTTGTGAGTTCCTTGACATCATTTGTGCACACAGTGCTGGGTTTGCTGTGGTCGGTTTCTTGATTTCTTTCTAAATTAGAGCTCGCCTTTGCCCCCAATTCCTTCTCCAAAGCAGCTGCACTGGATCCGTCATCCTCTTCGGTGATTGACAAGAGGAGTTGATCAGTACATGCTTGATATGTTGATCTGTTACCCTCCTCTGAAGCTTCTTCTTCCTTGTTCTTTCCACTGTGGTTAATATCAGGCTCAGTATCTACTCTAAAGCCCTCTAGATGAGAATCATTCTTGGGTTCTTTTTCTTCTTCCTGCCCTGTAACTGCCATATTTGTTAAGTAAATATTGGCTGCTTCATTTGGTGCTTCTGTGTGTTTTTTGACGATGGAGTCATCTGGTTTTGTGAGATCTGACTGTTTAGCTCCCTGATCTTGTTGATTTGTAATCATAGCACATTCATGCGGAGGTGACTGTGGCGGTGAGGAAACAACTGCTGTATTATTTCCTTCAGTGTCCTGAAATTGAAAAAAGAATTGCCTGTGAAATGTGTCAGTAAGCAATATTTTGGACATGCAGACCATCCAAAGCATCCTGTGGCAGATCATTTGTTGCACCATGCTCTCTGAAACACTTTCTTAGATGGCAAATTTTGGAGTTAGGAAAATTCAAGTGCCTGGTTACAGCCCAAACCCCCCTCCAGCAAGTCAATATCTTGTGCTTGTTTTCTCTTCTCATTTAGGATGGGCTTTTATAGTCCATAAGGAGTGTCAGTGAACAGGCCATCCTGTTTGACTACTGTCCTTTAAAGCCACACCTAGTGAGGCGTACATTTTTTCAATAGCTGGGAGTTTGCCACTAGCGGACTGGCTCAAAAACGTTTTGTGCATAGTTGGCTAAATTTAACCCTTTTCTAACCATAACAGGAAAAATAAGAACTTCAACTTATTCTCAAAGACAGAAAACAAGACTATTTGCAAGCTTGATACAATGTAAATATGAGTTCTGTGTCATACACCTACACTACCTGTTGATGGACAGTAGCTTGAACATCATCAGTCAGGGAAATGTGATCACTTGGACATTCCCTCTTTCTTGACCTGAGTGATGGAGGCTGGGGTGGAACGAAGTCCTCTTAAAACAGAGGGATCAATTTGATTATTTAAAAGGGAATCATTACAGCAGGTAAACACTTTACCTGATGCTGTTTAAGTAAACACTTAAATTACAGTAAAATGAAACTAAATTGCTAAGTTTATGAGTTGTTAAAAAAAAAAATCCTGATAATTTGCATTTAGCAGCTAAGTTAGCCCTTATTTTGTCATAATAGCATCTATTTTTTACCTCCGTTGCTGTTCTTTGCTTTCCCTTTGGCCATCTCACTTCACAAAAGAATGACAAGAAGTCAATTTAATGAAAGACAGAGCCACAGGACATGTGAGAAATGTAACCTAAAGCTACCAAAAATACTGTTTCTCATTGTTATGGTTGCATATTCATGGTTCGCTTATAGCCAACTTACTGTTTAAGACATTTATCTCAAAGCACTAGTCATTTCAAAGGGCTTTACTGGCATGAAAGTTTCAAAAAACAGCTTTGTCAAAGCACTAACATATCATCAGTCATAATATTTGGACAGTCTACAATACCAGCAAATGTTTAATAGCACATTAAATGTTTTTATTATTAGTTAGCTAACAAATTTAAGCTCAACGTACTCAAAGAAAAAGTAATGGATATGACAGGTGTGCTCAATAAACTTCCCTACTGAGATTTAATAATTGATTTATACAAATTAGAAACTTACAAACTGTGAAAAAACAATGTAATTTCATTTTTTTCCCCCCAGATATAACACACCCACCTGAACAGAGCTCTACTGGAGATATAACGTCGCCGCTTTACGTCAGTAAGGGGCGTGTTTCGTCCAGCCGTAAAGCGCGTTGCCATTGGAGACGCAATGTAGGAAGTAAATTCCACAGCTTACCGTTCTTGTTTTGATAGCTCGAAGTAATCGCTAAAACACACCTGTGTCTTTCTGTATATCTGCTCCGTGTTTCCCCCTGTTGTCTCTGAGCTTTATTCGACCTAATTAAGCGACCCGACGAGCTGTAACATCCCGGTCCGTGAAACTGTCAAGGTAAAGAGCCTCCCTGAACATTCACTAACAATTGTGTTACATATCGAACTAGCTGTAAGCTAACATGAGCTCAGAAGCTAACTCCATACAAAACAGTTAAAATCGTGTGGTTTATCACACCAAAGTGCACAAAGTGGCTGGTATTCGTGGGTGCAGGTTTCGTTTGAACATTAAGGGAAGACCCCACATTAGACAGAGGTCTGGGGGTCCTCCCCCAAGATATTCTGACTGTCTTAACACTCAATTTTCTATATTCTGGTGAATTGTTTTGCATTAATTTCTGCATTTTCTGTGTCAACTTGTAGAGGAAAAGTCTTTTTTTTTCTGTAAAGGCAAACTCACTTACCAGGTGAGCATTCAAAATAGAATTGAACATAATGCAGGGAGTGTTTAGTGTTGCTTTCCAATGTTTATTCTCTGTAGATTGACTTTTCCAGTTTATTATGATCCCTGCTCATTTGGCACGCATAAAGGAATGACTAATTCTTGTGTTCTCGTCCGTCTGTGCTTGTGCAAGTAACCTCTTTAAATGTGCAATTATACATTTATTTACTTTATTTAATGTAGAACTCCCTGTAATTGAATTGTTCATATACATTTCAGCAAGATTTTTGTTTATAACATATGCTGAAAAAAGACCCATCCCTGTCGTAAAAGTGACTTTCCAAAGAAAAAAGTCCTTTGCTTCTCTCATGTCTCTGTGAGGGAGGACGTATCCCCTGCGTCCCTGAAGCTACACCTTGGCTCGTATTGAAGTCAGTTTTGATTGAGATGCACTAGAATTGAATGCTGTCAATTACCTAACCTCACACGCCCTTCTTCTTTCTCTATTTTTCATTGGCTTGGTTATTTTAATAGGCATTGAAAGCCCATGAGTCGCAGTCGGAACCCCCCTCCTCGGGGTCAAGGGGCAGCACGGGCCAAACAGGTAATACTTGTCATATCTGATAATAAGATCTGTAATGATTTCTTCTGTTAGAATGTCAACAACAGGTATGATTCAGCAGCTTCCATCCTATCTGTCTATCTGTGTCTCAGATGGGGCTGCTCCTCGACCTGTCCCCGGATGGAGGGATGGATGACGATGGAAATGATGACGAGCTGGAGGCAGAGCTGCTTAATCTGGTGGGAGGAGGTGGAGGGGGGAGATCACAAGGGAAGAAAGGTGAAGGGCGAGGTGAGGAAGACGAGAGTCACTAATTTTCTGTTGCAGTGAACTACAGTTTTTCTCACCTATATTATATCATATTTAGTATTCTTGATAATATAGTGCTGCATGTCATTATTTGTTAATGTTTAGCTCCTGTTGCCATGGCTGAAATTGAGCGAATGGCAGCTCTCTGTATGAAAGACCTGGATGATGATGAAATGGTGGACGAAGACTTGGATGATGATGAAGATCTGCTGGTAACGCACACACACTTTTAATACCTTTTAGACATGAAACTACTATCAGATGGATTGGTTCGTTTGCAGGGAATAAATTGTCAGCTTTAGCCACGCATTTAACTGTTCTTAACTTCTCCAGTGTGAACATTTCCTGCTTTTCTTTAACATATTTAATGATATAGTGAAAATCATCAGGTTCTTAAGTTTTGGTTGGACTGGAAAGGTGACTTGAGGGGGTCGTTTTAGAGGTTTCAGAATTTGTGATAACAATATTATTGCCATTTTACAGACAAAATAATTAACTGAAACATAATTGACAGATTAAGCTATGATAAAAAAATATTTTCACTTGAAGCCCTGATTTCTTTTATTCTACATTATTGAATTGCTTTAAATGTCTGGACTTATCTCTGAACTATATATATTTTTGTCTCCATCCATAGGCAGAACTGAATGAAGTTTTGGAGGATGATGAGCAAGATACTCCTGCTCCAACGCCTCCTGCCGTCACACCGACAGCTCCTAAAAGAAGCGTCGCATCGCACCCTTCCCCTCCAGCTGCTCCCAGTGGTGCAACTGGGTTGGAGTCCCGCTTGTTGGAACGCATTGAAATGTATAAGACAGCCATATCTAATGCCAAGTCTGCAGGCGAAACAAGCAAAGTGCGAAGATATGACCGTGGATTGAAGGTAAAGTTCAGAAGAGAAGTGGGGGGAAGCACCTCATACATACCACCTCATTCTTTAAATGTTGCTTAATTATTCAAAACATACTGTGTTTTCATGACTTTGGTTTTCTCCACCTCTAGACGTTACAGTCCATGTTAACATCTGCCAAGAAAGGAAAGCCAGTCAATGAGGAGGAGATGCCTCCCCCTGTTGCTCTCGGAGGAAAGTCAAACGTCACAGCCGAGTCTGAACCAGTTAAGGAACGAGAACTGCCAGAGCTGATCCCCTCCCCTCCCACCAACCAGAAACCTCTGAGGGAGGCGGCGGCAGCAGCTCCGAACACTAAGCCACAGCATCTGACTCCACCCCAAAAACCTGCTGCTGCAATCACCCCAGAAACGCCTGCTATCTCTCCCCTCACCCCCAGCCAGCCTGATGGACAGCACTCAGGTGAACTCACGGATGATGAAACAGAATTTACTTCTCTGGACTGTGTACCAGATCCATAAAAGTAAAGATATGGTGATAGTGATCCGCTCTAAGAAACACCATAAATTCATTTCATCAGATGGAGTCATAAATTTCGTCAGATTATCACTTGTTACTCACAGATTTTTTTATTTTTATTGATCAGGTTATTTATTCCGTTAGAAAAAATTGCTCAAAAGATTAGTTGAATAATACATGAGTTGATTAATTGTCCTCTTTTCTCCCCTACATGGAAGCTGGAATTTACAGTTGTTGTCTTTTCTATATTCGAATGAATGCATTGTAGGGCTTCGAACTGCTGATTACATAACAAATTTTATACGTTTCTGTTAATGTTTGTAATTAACAAGCATGTGTATTTTGCAGTATACAAACAAACTTAATAATTCATTAAGTGGATGTTTGACAACAAATATCATTAATGCACAAACAGTCGCATTCAAATGTCTCTGCCAAAAGTCACATCCCTAAATGTCAAAGTTATTTGTTGTTTTGTTTTCTATTTTTGACACACAAACAAACCCGCATTATGTCGTCTCTTCTTTCAGAGCTGAAACAAGCAGTGATGTCCAGACAGAGGGAGTATAAGATGGCTGCCATACACGCCAAACAGAGCGGTGACATTATGCAGGCCAAACAGCACTACCTCATTGCCAAGGTAACGCAACTGATGTCAGTTTGATCCCTCAATAAATCTGATTGAGTATAGTTCTTGTGTAACATTTGTCAAAGAAAGTCTCTTCTAATAATGTTGTCCTCCATTTATGTAGAAGCTCGACGGGCTGCTGGAGGCGCTGGACCGAGATGAACCAGTACACCTGAGCTCACTTCCTCCTCCTCCTGGTCAGTGTAACTGTGTTAAAGGAATGCTGTACCTTAAGTTTTTGACATTTACTCCCACACTGAGTGGAATCAATTTACTTTAACCCTATGAACTCCAACCACCACCATTTTCACTGTAATATAAAGTCCTGTACCTCCGTGGAAACAGCACAACCATGGGTAGACGTAAAGAGAACTCAAAAATGTCTTCTATGTGGTATGACATATATAAAGCCATTAATCATTAAAAAAAGAAAAAACAACAGGTGATTTCTTGATTATTTAATGTTAAAAACCTGGACTAATATGTACAACATTTTTCCAAGTGCCCACAGTTGTTATCAATACTGAAAAAATGCTGGCTCTACGTACTAGAGATATTTTACTATTTACATTTCTTTTTTTTTTCCAACTTGTTTTCTGTCTGCTCTGTGTGAGCATGGCCTGCACGGTCCAGCTGAAATATCCTGGAATTTATTCAAACCTGCCAGTTGGGTTTGGGATGAAGGGCCGATTTATAAACCAAATGCCCATAAATTCAAATGACCCAACGTCATTAAGACATTAAATGCTTATCAAGCTATTCTGACCCAGTGTAATCCAGATCTTGTTATTCCAGTTGTGTGTCCAAACACATCTTTACTACAACAGGAATGTTGCTTGATAATCACGCCACACACTGGTTCCACAGGTATCTTAGACTGAGTCCTGCTCAGTTGTGGCTCATTCTCTTACTGGCCTTATCTTTTGCCAGTGCAGCTAAATTGTATTCAGAGATTATGAAACTGTACAAGACAGACATTTGCACACAGGCAAAGAATAACTAAGAGTAGCAAACACATAATCTTTAAACTCACTTCCACTCCTATTCTTTCTCTTATTGTTTCATTAACTTTATCTCTTCTATGCAGTCTCTCTTTGCCTATTACCGTTAACCTGTGTATCCGATGATATATGACATTCTCGACACCACAAATCAGCACTGTACTACACTACTTGTTCATACTATTAACCACTGTATTGTACTAAACAAATAACTTGATTTGGATGGTCACGCTTAAACTGACTCCATGAAAATTTGTGTGATGCGGGCAAACTGCACTGATCTGCTTGGACCATAATACTTGAACACATTTTGTTACTCCAGCACAGATATGCCGATTTTAATGCAGATTTGACAGTCTTGCATGTGCGTGATTCCTTCTCCAACTCTAACTAGATTACAGACTGCCCTTAAAGTTATTTATTTCTGTTTAACCTCCAACGTGATACTGACAATGAAGTCTTTTGGTCCTGAAATATCTGGGAGTTTGACAGTGGCCTGAACAACTGGCAAAATATGAGGATAAAAACAGGTTCCTTGATTGTAGATAATCATCATGCAATCAGGCTCATCAGTACATCAGAAGTACATAAGAGCTGCAACAGTACGTAACCACTCGTCTTACATTTAAAGCTACTGTTTATCAGACCAGGGCAAATACATACTGAACTTGGAAAGACTTCCCACTAGAACCTTGCACCATAAATAGGATGAATTATAAAAAGTAAGTCTCTTCCAATGGGGTGACTTTAAACAGGTGATGTTTTTAGAGACATATGCATTTGTTTCTGACTAAATAATAAGGTTGTAACAGTAAACTATGTCCACCCTTGCGCTGCTGTCTGATCACCTGCAGGAGAAGTAGTAGCAGAGCATCGTGCACCTCCTCCTCAGTCCTCATCCAAATCTGCTGCTCCTGCGGCTCCTGCACCCAACCAAGTCGCCGCTGCTGGTAAGACTTCAGAAGCCCTGATCCTTCCTTTGCACTAGTTAGTATAGTACAAGTGATTTTTTTTTTTTTTTTAAAGTGAAGTATGTGTCTGCTGTCTCTTTGCAAAGACCTGCCTGCTCCCACCAGTTTGGCAGAAGCCCTGCAGCAGCGGATGGACATATACAAGTCGGCAGCAGAGGGAGCCAAGAGCAAAGGAGATGATCGCAAGGCTCGCATGCACCAGCGGATTGTGAAGGTGCACACCATAACCTTAAAATATTGTGCAGATGGTTTTCAAAGTGCTCTTTTTTTTCCCAAAATACCTCATACTTAGTGACTCTAAACCAAAAATACAACTATTTGTCATGCACATTCCTGGCACTGTGCTGCAGTTTGGCTCTGTTTGTCTTATTTCCCTGAATAACTGGTATGACTCATTTTATTTTGACTTGGAAGTATCCTCTGTTTCTTGACTGTAACTGTTACTATTGCTCATTTGACCTACTGCAGTAACCTACATTACAGTCTGTGTTGCTCCCTCAGGATTGTTAAAAGACATTGTGAGAAAGATTTTAAGTCGATCTAACCAACACGACCACAATATACAGGAAAATGCATGTATAAATTGTTTTTTGTTGCAGTGAAAACATGTTGATGACTTTGATTTCCATGTGGGAGTTACGCTTTTGTATTATCTCTGGGTTTTGTTTGTTCGTTTAATCTTTGTCTGCAGGACAGCCACTTTGTGTTTGTGTCTGAGTGCAAATGAATAACTGGGGAGGCCGCATGCTTGCAAATAACCTATGATTTCTTCTGATTTACAAAGCAGAAGTTTATATTTCAGAATATATTTTGCAGGTCTTGCAAAAGAAGAAAATCACATATAAAAGTGTAAGAATGTCTGAGGATGTAAAACTGAAAACAGAATTATCAATAATTTCCTCTTTTTTTTTACCACAGCAATACCAGGATGCCATCAGAGCTCACAAAGCCGGCCGACCTGTCAGCCTGTCTGATCTCCCTGTGCCACCAGGTAACATTTGAATCGAGGTATGTGTCGGGATTTTGCTTCTAGGACGATGGTTTCACGTGTGTGTTGCTCTTCTAGGCTGTCCGCCACTTCAGGGCTCAGAGGGGGGTCAGCAGAACTTCATGGGTGTCCTGGAAACGGCCATGAAAATAGCAAATCAGGATGCAGACGCAGAAGATGAAGACGAGGATGGACAAAGAGAGGCTGCCAAGGTAAGAACAAATAATAAAAGCAGTGCCAAATGGTCAGATTGTTTCTCTGCAGCCAAAAAAAAAAAAAGAACTGATTGCCTTTGGACCAAACTAAAAAATCCTTTATTATCTGCCACCAGCCTCTGCAGCTTCTGTGGCAGGTTGTTTAGTCAGTTCCATTTTCTGCACTGCACCTCTTTCCAATTGTAATTAAGTAAATTAATGAGGTAGCCATGTAAGCCATTTAAATATATTAAAAACGTAGCTGTTAAGTTAGTTTGAAATGTTAAATCCAACTGATGGATTTCTCAAGCTGCACCTGCGTGACTGGACAATATTGTACCTTGAAATCTGTCCGTATGTTCATTCCATTTGCCATTTTCCATCTTCTGCAGCCTGCGGTGCGTCCACCTGTCCAGAAAGCAAAGTCTCCGGCTCCTCAGGCCCCCGGAGGCTCCTCGGCTCCAAAACTGGGACCTAAAGGTGCATTCGCCGTGTGGGTTTCTCTGAGAAGGGGAATGCACGTACACACTAGCCTGCCTACACATACCAAATGTGTCATACAAACAGTTTGAGTGTTACACAAGACATACTTTTACTTCTTTTTCTCTTAATTATCTTTGTAGCCCAGCAGCAAGTGGATTTCCTGTTGCTAAGGCGACAGGCTTTTTTGCGTGCAGCGCTGCGCTCTAAGCAGATGAAGGTAAGCTGTGGAGTTTTTTTTTTCTTTTTTTCCACTTCTTTCTTTTTTTGTTTGCTGTAGATTGGTTCCCTGCCATCTTTTTATTTTTTGTGGATGTTTTCAAGCACAGCTGTTTTGTTCGAATCTTGAATGTGTTTCATTAATGCATCTGTTGCTGCTCCGTTGTTTTGTAGGACATGACGGGAGCAGCGCAGCACCTCAGACACGCCAAGGGACTGGACCCCATGATCTCTGCTGCCAAGTCTGGCCTACCTGTTGATATCACCAAGGTTATAGAAATCTTTTCTTGTGCAAATCAGTGATGTGCAGATGCTTGTATATGTGTGTGTTGAGCAGGTTGTCACAGCTGCACCTGAATGTGTGAGGTGTGTTAACAGAAAATGTGACTGAAATAGAAGTCGATGAAGAAACATGGGGTGAAATAAACACCTGGTCTCACCCTCTGTGTGTTCATGTCTGTACTTGTGCGCGTGCTTATTTTCAGCTTCATTTCGCTGTTTTTATTTCATACGAATGCCACTTATCCCATATGATTTTCATTCACTTTGCCTCACTTTTGTTTAACTTTGCTTACATAACTCATTTATTTCTCTATGACTCAGTCCCGCAGTGTAATTACCAAGAATATTATGCCTGTGCCTCTGTTATTTTGTCTTATTGTCTGTCAGCAGGATATCACACAAGCGTGGAAACAGATATTCATTTCTAGACTGACAGATTGGAAACAGAGTGATTAGATTTTGGCGCGAGCTCGATCAGGGGTTTTAAAAACTGTGTTGTAAATCAATTCAACTTTTAATTGAATTCATACTCGTTCTCTGAGTGCCCACTTGTTTTTCACCTTAGTTTAGAGAGAACATTTCTCCTTTTCCCTGTGCGTGCTCTTTGTTTCTCACCACGTTCTTCTTCCCAACAGATTCCAAGCACTCCAGTAGGCGAGGAGGATTACTCCCTGTCTCGCTCCCGCACCTCTCCTGTCTCCCCTCGCTCCAGCGAGCAGTACCGTGGCCTCATGGATCTTTTACGAAAGCAGCACGAGGTTAAACCACACCTTTCCCTTCCCTTTTTGAAGTACATTTTACCTTAAAGTGCACCTCCAAAATTTCTGTGTATCAGTGACCAGCTTACATCCTGGTGTTATTATGATGTTCTTGGCTTTAAAGATTGCTCATCACTTTCCTGGTCATGCAGCTTTTTAAACAGAAAAGCTTCAAATTGTATATATTATTGTCCTCGTCTTATGTATGTTTTCTTACCCACACCCTCCTTTATTTTGTATCTGAATCAACAGAAATGTCTGAGCTGCTCTCAACAGTTCACACAACTGGGCAGCGTGGCTGAAGCTTTAAAGTAAGACATGTTTTTATTTGCCTGTTTGCTCATATATATTTCATTTGTTATTGGTTATTTGCCGCCATGATGGAATTAAAAACCTGCTCATTTCTTTAACTGTAACTCAAGTCACAGTATTGTTGTTTTTCTTGCCACGAAAAGATCATAGGTTCAAAATATTACAGCTTCTAGATCTGCTAACTGATTGCTAAATTTGCAAAATGATGGACTAAATGTCAGTCAAAAGCCCAAAGACATGTTGTCACCCATTAAATTAATATATTATTTAATTAACTGTTTATTTTCCATAGAGTACCTCATTAGCATACTGTATGTGGCGAACCTTTCATGTCACACTGAATATTTTGCATGTTTTCCTCACAGATATTTTTTTCGCAAATTTGCACATACATATGACTGTAACACGTTACCTTTTGTCATCATCCCTGAAGAGTCTGTACTGCTTTTTCTTCACTTGTGCTTTGAAAAATAATAGTGCCTATACAAGAAAGATTTCATTTTTTTATTGATGATGCCTGTAATTTTCTTGTTTAGTCCTCATGTTAAAAATGAAGTAATACGTGTGTTTGTTTTACTCAAGAGTGAACAAGCAGTTAGCTGTCTGTTCAGGGATCAGATTGTGGTATTTCAGGAATCCGACCATCCTGTGAGACCACGATGTGAGTCGTGTTGTGTTTCAGCTCCATCTCTGCCTCTCCAAAGGTTTGAGAAACTAATTGAAGAGTGCATGAAGAGCATAGACATCCTGAAGAATGCCCACGCCAAGGGTCACCCGGTTCCCAAGTGCCGCACAGAGGAGAGGACCTTCAACTCTGTCAAGTCAGCAGCAACCTCACAGAATATAGTTTTCAATTCATAACAGATATTATATAATAGTATATTTGAAGGCAATGTCAGTCAGTTGGTGTGTCAGCTTTACACTTTGGTGCAGACTAAAATATCCCTGTTGGATGGATTGCCTTCACTTTTTTTTTTTTTTTTTCAAACATTTTTCCCTGAGGATGAATCATACTTTGGTGATCTCCTGACTTTTCCTCTGGCATCACCCACAGGCTGACATTTATGGCTGTTAGTGAAATATTTTGACAGTTGTTGGATGATGGTAAAGCCATTATCAGGTCAGAGAGCACTGACAGCTGTTTTAGTTTATTTCACTGTAAAATGTTGGACTCAGTTCATAACTCAGATATTCTTAGATATTTTGGGTACCTTTCAAGATGATAGGCAACTACATTTTTAAAAACTTTGCAAATATCAACACATTAAGTGTAAAACCCTCTGGATTCCAAGCTGTTTCTTGGCATTTTTTGTGCCTGTCAAGAGCTCATTTTTCACTGCAGTATAAAATCCTGCACCTCTATAAAAACAGCACAGCTTAAAATACTTTTTATTCAGTGTTACACAGGTAAAACAATCATAAATCATAAAAAAGAAAAAAAAATATCAGTTGCATTTCTTTGATTATTTATTTTACAAAAATTGAAAAAAAATAAGAGAATCCACATGTACAACATTTTCCAAGTGCTCACATGTGTTAGCAATACTGAAAGACAGTAGTGGCTCTACATGCTGTAATTATTTCACAACTTACATTTTCCATCCTTCTCTCCTATCAACTCTGTGTGAACACAGCCTGCAGATAACCCAGTTCAGTCAAATAGTCACTGGATTTTTATTATTTGACTGTTGGTCACAGCTGAGACATTAATAGCTTATCTGTTCTATCATGGCACTCAGAATTTTTAGTTTTCTACAGAATCAGATTAGTGCAAACGACCTATTTTTGATGCTCTTTTAAATTAGACACATAGAATACAGCAGCCTTCCTGAAATATTATGGTTTTAAGGTTAAGTTGGTCAATTTTGCCAATGGAGTGGCACAACATATGATTAGTTCATGGAAAATTGATTCATTCTCGTTTTTACAATTTCTGACAGTGACAAGCAGCTTTTTTAAGACAACATGATTTTCAAACCTGCCAGTGGGTTTTGGGGTTCAGAAGGTTGCATCTTGCTTTAGTGTAATCAGCAGCAGGGTGTTTAGCACATGATGGAATCTATTCATTCAGAGGATTCCTACAATATAGTAAATGAAACTTTTTTTAGCAGTCTTCTGGTAATATGTCTGCCCACCCCAACATAGAAAACCCATCCATCAGTCACCGTACCATTGGTCCGTTAGACCGTCCGCTTTATTGTGATTTAAAACAATGTTTATCAGACTCTGTGAAGCTTGTCCTTTAGATTTAATTCTCTAAACATGCATCAGTTATTTAATTCTGAAAACAAATTACAGCGACATAAAAAGGATTGCTTTACCCGACTGGAGTGGTAGATGAGTCAGAGTGACTCACTCTGGCTCTGCTCCAGTATCATATCAAGCTAACAGCTAGGTGACTCTGGCAGTGACTCACTCCACAGTTTGAGTTGTTTAGCTCCCAGTGATGCTGTCTGTCACCTGTAATGCCGGTTCTGAACGGTCATCAGTCCTGTTTTTTTGCTCCGTAGGATCTACCAGAACCTGACACTTAATGACCTGGTGCTGTACATCATCCGAGGCATCAACCTGCCGGCTCCCTCAGGTACTGAAGGCTTCTGCATCTTCAAAAGTGCCCGGCAGTAATCCGTCACATCTGTGTGCACTCACACCTACTGCTTTCATTACAGGTGTCTCACCTAATGATCTGGATGCCAGTGTGAAGTTTGAGTTTCCTTTTCCTAGCGCGGTAAGAATCTTGCAGTGATTGCAGATGTTTCCCTCTTTGGATATATAGGTATGTTTTAATGAATTCATTATGTGTGTGTATGTGTGTGAGTAGGAGGAGGCTCAGAGGGACAAAACCAGCACAGTGAAGAGCACCAACAGTCCAGAGTTTAAAGAGCAGTTCAAACTCAACATCAACCGGGGCCACAGAGGCTTTAAACGAGTTGTCCAATCCAAAGGCATCAAGTTTGAGATCACACACAAAGGGTAAAACACGGCTGCAACATAAGGCACATCCATGTTTCCATGTTTATCCACATGGTGTACTTCTACAATGTAGTAATTTGTCACGAGCGATATTTCATGATCATGTGTAACATTTCATATTTATTTGCAACATTCTGATCACATTTGCAATATTTCCGTTTCATGCACAACATTGTCAGTGTAATATACAATGTTTCATTTTCAATTTCATCTCATTTTTCAGGTTCAATATTTCATTATCGTGTGTTTTGCCAGCATTACTTTTTACTTATCTATTGTAGCCATATTTTGGCTTTCTTGTGTCATTTTAGTAATGTATTGAACTTAAATCTCATTGCTTTTCTACTTTTTCGGCACTGCACTATATGTGACACAAGAATTTCCTAATTTTCCTAAACTTAGCTTAGCTTAAATTAACTTGCGCTGTAACTGTCGTGTCTGTATGTGTTCACAGAGGCCTGTTTAAGACAGACAAGGTAGTGGGCACTGCTCAGCTGAAGCTAGAGGCTCTGGAAAACCACTGTGACTTTAGAGAGATCATAGAGGTGAGTGCTCATCAGATGTAATGCATATACTCGCATATGCAGCACATCTTTAGAACAGTGCACGTGTTTTTTGTAGGTGATGGATGGACGTAAAGCTACAGGTGGCAAGTTGGAGGTGAGAGTAAAGATCAGAGAGCCGCTGTCAGGAGTCGATCTGCAGCCGATGACTGAGAAGTGGTTGGTTCTTGAGCCGGTCTCGCCGCTTTCGCCTCCGGAGAGACAAAAGGAAAGAGTGAGTAGAGTTATCGATTATCCTGACCTGCATTTGTTTTTGAGCACTGTTAGAACTTAGAATGTCATCAGAAAACTCCAGGTCACTACATAGATCCTTATAGTGTGAAGTCAACTGTGCAAAACACAGAGCCAACATGCTATCTCGAAAATTGGAAAGTCGTGTGTGTCAGAACACAAGTTTCAAGGAGTTTTAGAGACAAAGTGCTTGTTGGATCAGAAAAACAGTGCCTGAAACCACATCCATCTTGGAACTGACAACAAAAATATACCCACCTCACCCACCGGTTGGCCAGATGTGCAGAGGCTTGAAAGTGGACAAGATTTGAACTTCTCCCTTAAATTCTCCTTTGCCAGGTGGTAGTAGTCTAATCTCTTGGCACATAATCAATTGGCAGACATTTGTATTCACGCAGCTACATTTCTTATTAGTTCAGCTTGGAGTAACACCGTGAATGCCTTTTGAAGAAAGATGGAACGCGTACATCTCTATCCAAATGACATTCAAGTCTTTCTATATGAATTTCCTTCCTTTTATCTCTTTACTGACTAAAGTAAAGGGAAAGGTTGATTTATTAGTGAAAACACAATGTGACAACACTCAATAGAAAAAGGCTTAGCGAATGAATCAGTGACAAATGTGAATCATCTTGCTTGAAGAGAATATATTTATACTATTTCTTGTCATAGATATAATGCTACAATATCAGATATTTATATTAAATTTGGCCAAAGTTTCAAAAAATTAGTATGGCTGGAGCATATGGGTTTGTAAAAGTAATCCTGGAAGACAAAAGCTCAACCTTCATACAGATCTAAATACATGGTTTTCAACATTTTTTTGACTTTTGCGACAAGCTGACATCAGCTCATCACAGATTTCTGTATAGTCATCTGCTCCAGGCACAAACTACAGTCTGCTTAGTAATTTTATGCAGTACGTGAGCCTGCTTGATTGGTATTATAGGCTTTCAATCTACTCCACCACTCAAATAACTAATGGTGCAGAGAGATATTTTCGAATTGTTTGTTGACAACAGAATATTAAAGCTGTGCTATCTTTGTTTGAAATTTTCACACCAGCAAAAAGATGAGGTGGTGCTTATACCAATCAGAAAAAAAACTTGTTTAAGAAAAACATTGAGCGAGAAATGAGAATATGTCCTGTTTAAACATCATTCCTCCAATGAATACATGATCATTTGTGTTTATTACAAACAATACACATTTAAATCCTATATTTCCAGCAGATTTTCATTTCACCTCATTTACTTACATCAGCTTGATATGCCCATATCTTCTGACCTGACTTGAGAATGAGGATCACCAACAGTTTATCATGATGAACCAATTTCTAGCATTCCCATAATGGCAGTGCACTTGCTTCCTCATTGTCTGTTACTGACTTTCTGCAAGTTGTTTAGAATATGCGCTCCGTTTGGATGGAAACTTGACGTGGGACAGCAGATGTGTTAGGAATATAAACTTGCTGGTTTTGAGCTTAAACCAGCCTTTTAACCAGGATGATTTGGCGTCATCCTGCAGCTCCTTTGCGCAGCTTATAAATGAAGGTGTTACAAAAGCTAGCACCATCGACTTCACTGCATTTACATGCACTTAGCTAAACGAATTACTGGAAGAAACCTGGTTACGGAAGGAATCAGATAACACATCAACATGCACTGCAGTAACCTGGTTACACAAAAACCAGAGTACACAAGTCGATTGTCCCATACACCTGTGTAAAGCAAAATCTAGTTGGAAGCCCTTTCCCTCCCTTTCCATGCATTTTGTTGTCTTTGTTGACAATTCACCTGCAAATAAAGGCATTAGCTGTTTCATTCATCATGAAATTTATCTTTGAATACGATCCACTTTTCAGCATGTTTAGAATTGTTTCCTCCAGAGACAACTTCTTGGGTTTCTCCATGCACATGTACACGTTAACATCTCTTATGGTTATGCGTATACATGACAAAGAAATCTGTATGTGTCATGCGATATCTACTTGGGCATGTGACGTAACTCTAACCTCCTACCTTAATTACAGAAACCAGGTTCCTCATTGTTAGTAAAATATCAGTGCACACTGGCTTTTTAAAAATTTTCTATTGTTTTTCTAAAGATCTGACCTATGTATTAGTGTTATTGCACAGCCTGGAGAACAGTCACTTTTCATGTGACACATAAAAAACTCTTCAGTCTTGAATCAGCTGACTGGGCGGCACACCTCAGCAGGAAGTCCCAGTACAAATCCCAGCCGGTCAGGCATGTACTACATATCACTCACCTGCTATCTCTTCTTATATGTCGTGTCTCGCTTCACTTTCCTTATCTGTAAAGGCACAAATTGCCCAAAACAAATATTTAAAAAGAAATCAGCTAACTGTAACCAACTGGAACCTGGTTACTGAAGAGCATGTAGCTTATGGATTAATAGTGCCAGTGCAGTGAAGAATCTGTCTGTTTGTTTGTTTGAATCAGGCTCCATCTCCTCGCTCTAAACCCAGACAAGAAGCGAGCAGCAGGAGCAGTCACCCCAACAACTCTCCTCCACAGTACAAACTCCACAGCTTCAGCCTCCTCAACTATGACAAGGAGCGGCTGGAAAGAAAGGTGAGTCCTGCATGTTTGTGTGGTCTTGGCCTGTCAACAACATCCATTTCTGTAATGTTTGTAACAGCCCAAAGGTGTGAAGGTCTCGTCACTCATCGCGCTTCTCTCTCAGTTGGCAGAGTACCGAAAGAACCGGCGGGATCCTCCGCCTGACCTCATCCATCAATACAAAGAGGTCACACACAGACTGCAGTGGCAGAAAGCACAGCTGGAACGAGGCTCCCCTGCTCTGCTCACAGGTAACACAAACAGAGAATATACATGAGTGACTACATTAGGGGTCGACTGACTATCAGGGCCAATGTGCTGCGTTTTTAAAATTTTCAGTCTCGTTATTTTTACTAACCGATTACCAAAAAACACATTAAATGCGCTGCTTTGGCTCTGATGCAGCCGTCCATGACTGTCATGAGTAGCAGCCGATCAGTACTGAAAGCTACTGAATACAGACGAGTGTATTTGCAAAATGGAGCAGCTCCAGTAAATTAGCTGTGTTACGAGGACATGAGGGTGCTTAAAAAAGTTCTTAGCCTCACCTGGAAACAAGGCGCATAACTCCCATTTTAGGACATAACTGTATACTATAAAGCCTTACAGCACTCTCATTTACTTCCAACCTTGACACCAGACCAGAAATTGAAGAAAATGGAAATTTCAAGGAAACTTTCAGCTCACTTTCAGGCCAATCCAGCAAATTTCCCCATGAGATTTATGACCCAGGATGAGACATGGGTTCAACACTTTGATCCTGAATCAAAGCAAACAATGGAAACACGTCTCCCAAGAAGTTGAGGCATCTGTCGGCAAGGTGATGGCTTCTGTGTTTTGGTGCGAAAAGGAAGGAAGTCATGTGTGCTGTTGAGGTACGTTAGAACCAAGTGCATTGAAGTTAAAGGAGGCTATGTTGAAAAATAATGCAAAACCAGTCTTTCTCCTTTGACATTTTCTGGTGAAGCCAAGAACTTTCCGAAGTACCCTTGTAACAGCAGATACTGCTGAAGCTGTAAGAAACACCACAATCGTACACAAGCACAGCCAGTTTCCCAGTAATGCTGAAAATGCCAAAGTCATTCACTTGTTGGTGTCAATGCATCTTATTTCACTCACAGCGCTATGCTAAGGTTCTCACTTAAAGGTTTGATCTCAGGTCTGTGGCTAATGCTATCTGGAGTTCCTGTAACATGAGCACCGTGTTTCCACTGTTAACTGGAAAGACGTGTTAGTGATGCAACTTGTCATCTGATGTCTTCTGAAACTCAGCTGCATGAGGTGCTTTCCTTCTTAATTTAAACAATGTAGGTGATCCATTTTTCAAATCATGTATCTGATTTATTTATTTATTTCGTTACTGGTCTTAAGGAAGACTAGTAATTTGCTGTAGCTGATGGACTCGTCTCTCTACCTACAGAAACTGAATAAGAAGCGCAACCGTCAAGTCATTTACAGTGACTAAGGCTACACTAACAGCTAGGACTAAGTTAAGGCAGCCACAGATTACCCCGAAACAGTGTCTGGACAATAAGATTAGGGTCTTAGTGGGCAATAAAAGTGATAAAACAGCGAAATATTGACTAAACAGAAGAGTAGCGGATGTAATTGGAGGAAAAGAGGAGACAAACTGTTCAGTCTCAGTTAATCGATCTCAACCAGAGGAGAGCATCCCAGTGTCACGTGACGCTCTGACATCATCATTCCTGTTTATATTGTGCATATTCAGTCATAGTAATCATTATTAATGAAGCAATCTAGTTACAAATGACGGGTTCCCTGCTCTGACATGCTGTTAATATCAAACGTTTAATGTGTATTGGTTCCAGATATCAGCTATCAGTCTTTCTTGATGAGAAATATTTAAAATTGGCCGTTAAAAAGCCATATCAGCCGATCTCTGGTTTACGTTATATAATTATCCTGTATGTCTCAAGCCTTAAAGCATGTAACCGACATTTCCCTCCACCACCTGTGCAGAGTATGAAAATGTGCTGCAGCGGTTCGTCCAAGGGCTTTCTGAGTCTGTGAAAAAATACTCCAGCCAAGGCAACAGGGTGAGTCTAGAGTCAGGGCTGACTGATGAATATAGACTATTGAATGCAAACACTTGTGTGTTTGTGTTTGTGTGTATCTTATTGTGAAAGGTTGTCACCCTCTTTGTATAGGAGGCTGCAAAGGATGCACTGGGCAGGCTGAAGATGGTAGAGAGTGAGGTAAGGGTGACTATGAATAGCAGCAGTCAATATAAAACAGTTGTGTAATCTTAGCGTGAATAAAAAAATACAGACTATAATATGTCTACACTTGTTTTCTCTGCTTTAGCTGGAGTCGCTGAAAAGGAAACGCAGTGGATGAGAGGAGAATAAGGAAGTTTGAGACTTGGCTGGAGCACTGTTATCTCTCTCTCTCTCTGTCTCTCTCTAATACACACTCATATACAAACACTACAGTGGAACAGCATTCACCTTCAGCATGATTCTGTCCTGCAAAATGTCCAAGACAACTGCATGAACCAGCCAACTAAATCCGTCAGTCGCTCTTATAACTTGTGTCACATGTGGTCAGTCACCTGCCACAATACGTAAACAAACAACTGTAAGGGACGCAGAAATTCAAGAAAGCATTCAAATGTATAAAGAGCTAAGGGAGATGTAGATTTATTTGCACTTAAACAAATCAGACACTACAGAAAAGTGCTTCTAAAGTACGGCTTTCCGGACTTTACATGTGTTCTGTTAATGGTTTTCTTGATTCCCAACTTCCTTTGAGAAGTGTTGGTGAAGGTATCGTCAATGTTTTACATTTTACACCAGCTGACAGTCTTTTGGTGTCCAAAGATGACCAAAAAAATGTGTGTGTGCATGTGTGTGCGCGCTCTGAGGTGTATTTAACCAGCGGACTGAGGTGTTTTTAACCCTTTTTCCCGTATTTTATGTGTGTAATGAGCTTAATCTAATCTGTCTGCTCCAGTGTTCCCAGATTACAGTAATCTGCTCCGTTTGGAGTGCTGTGATATGGGAATAAAAAAAAAGGGGGCTTCAGGGTGTCGCAGCCTACATCCCATAATGAGGGATTAGTGTTTATGTCGCCAAGGAGACGACTAGATCAGACGTAGAGTCGCCTTTGGGGGCTGGGAAGAGGTGGTGTTAATAGCGTGCCATGAATGTGGTAGAAGCTTAGCTTTGCTGAGGGATTGCTGCTCCTTCTTCTTCATCAGCTGTTTTCTCTTTGTTGTTTTCCTCATCTTCACTTTCGTCATACTAATTCCTCTGCAGAGATTATTCAGACTGTCTAGTAATAGGTCGTCCCACTCGGAATTTATTTTAACTCCTAAACAATATTAAGTCCATTGTGCTGTCGATTAGAAAATAATTAACAGCTGCTGCGTCAGTGTGCTGCTTTTTTTTTTTTTTTTTTCTCTCCACAGAGTTTGGTGAACTCACTTTCACAAAAACAGACTCTGTCCCGCTGAGCTCTCCAGTAGCAGCACAGTGGAGGCTGAAAAGTCTGCCCACAGGATGGCAACCCAATATGTGTCAGTATGGCGAGGTAATTGCTCATTTCTATTTCTGTTCCCCCACAGACGTCCCTGTCATAGTCTTCCTCTCTACATTACACACTACTGAATGAAGTCAAGGGGACAAAATAGAGACACAACCAGTGAAACTTCACAACATGTAGTTTCCAGCTGACAAACACACAGGAATTAATCATTTGCCACAACAACACTTAACGTGACTAAAGCATCACACTGCCACCATGCATTCTGTGCTCTAGTTAACGCCGTAGACAGATGTTTCCTCTGTGTGCTCGACAACCTGACAGCACATTCTGTGGGATCCACGTCGATTGCATCCAGCAGGGATGAGCAGACTACTTTAAATGAGCCTTACTGTATGTTTTAATTCTTCGGTGTTGATGATTTCTCCACTAATAGTTTTTTTGGTCACGTGACACACGAGATAATCGCGTGTTCGCATTAATCCACCCGCTGCCTCACTCCATTAGCAAATAATCCTGGTTAAAGTTGGCCCTCCATCGTCTGTGGTGATTTTATGTGACGCTCCTTCCCCCACTTTCTTTTTTTTTTTTTTTTTCTAAATCAAGAGAGGATATCTTCTGAGTCTTTGTACATATTTTGGTCCTTCTGGTCACCTGATATTTTTGGTGGAAGGACAGATAGATAAACGTCTGCTTTCTATGGCATTGAAACTTTTTAGGTTTAACACAGTTAAAGGACTACAGCAATCTACTTGCAAACTTTATCGAAGGGATTTCAATGCAACACAATTTCAGATCTTTGGATGTACTTTTCTGGTTTACATTAATTTCCATGTCACTTTCCAGACTCTTCAAACTTTGAGTTTGAGCCAAACAAATCTCCATTAATGTTTGTCATCGTGGCGCATTTTATGCAGTGGTGCAGTTTAAATACAGATTTATTTGAAAAGCTCTGCATTAAGAAAGATTTAAATAATGTAACTTTGACGAACAGTAATGGTGACTCAGTGGATTACACAGCTTAAGCAATTTTCAAGGGTCCGCTAATGGTTTTCATATTGCACAGAAGTGAATGTAGCCCAAAGGCTGCCTGAAATTGTACAAAAAAAAAAAAACTGAGGCAGCAACTGATTACTGAGTAATCCTCCAATTATTTTCTGTTTAATGCAACACAGTTTTCTAAAACCCAAAGCAAGCTCTCCAGATTTGTTTGTTTTGTCCAGCCAACAGTCTAAAACCCTGAGATATTCAGTTTACTCTCCCACAAGTCGATATGCTCGCAGTTTAACGGCTGAAACGAACAAAACATTTGGTGTTTTGCTTGAAAAACAACCTAAATTAATATATAAATCATGCCAGATGTTTTTAAAAAAAAACTAAACTACACACAGCACCAGAAAGACTAACTGTAATGGAAAGTGAGTCTGAGTTGGGCTAAAAAATGTGCAAAACCACTGGCATGGTCAAGGGAAAAAAAAATGGTGATAGTGTAGCTCTGATGTGACTCTGTGTAGCAGCTGCACGTTTTAGCCCAAACAAAAAGGGCATCTGCGCAGCACCCCCTTTTTTTTTCGTCGCCCCAAACACACAAACACACTCCTGCCACATCACCCCACTCCTCAAATAACCTCGTGGCCTCTGAGGCTGTCCTGTTGTCGTGGCAACAAGCTCATCAGCATTCAGTGTGGTAGCTGGATGGTCAGGACCCGGCAGAGGGACATATTGTTAAAGTTTGTCCTGCTGGTGACTCACACTCCTTTCTCGCATATAAAACACACACACACACACACACACTCCTTCTCACTCTTTCTGTTTTTAAATTTTTCTGTCTCTTCTCCTCATGTGTTGTTATTGATCTGAACTGGTGGATTGTTTATCATTGTTGTTCATACCATCCTCCTGATCAGCTGGAGTACATGTATTCATCTATTGTTGACTTTTTTTTTTTTTTTAATCCGTCGAGTCATGTAAGGGCAATCAGTATAAATGTAATATTTATATATGGTAAATATACGGCATATTATGCTCTGTCTCTATTTTTAAGTGTAAGTCATGATGATTGGTGAAGCTCAGAGCGGGAATGTATGAAGGCCTGATTGTTCAGGCTTTACTACCTGATGTATGAGGTTGGTGTTGATATGAATAAAATGTTAAAACAGCAGGGAGTTTGTGACGTCTTTGAACTTTAAATATGCAGCCCTGAACAGATTTTCAGTATTTGAATGGAACATCTTTGGACAGCTCAGAAAAAAACTTACCTAAAGTCCCTTTGTGGTTGCTAATTTAACCCCTAAAAACTAATCGTTGTGCATCGATGCTACATACTTAGTAGTTTTCTTCAAGGAAAATGATCCCTTCATAAGTTAAAATGACTTAGATATAACTCTACACCATTTCCTCTTTTAGAATATGTGGAACTACGAAGTCTCTGCCTTTTTCTTCATCCACTTTTCCCCATTTGCTGCAGCTCTTCCACACCAGCTCACCTTTGATGCTCCTCAAACTCTGTAAAACTACTCTACAATACACAATGGCAATTTATATTTGAATAATTCAGTCATACATTTTCAAACTGGAAACTCATTCTGAAGAAGAAAAATGATGCCAAAAGTCCCATCCTGAAAGCAAAGGAGATTGGACCCTTGTTCTGTTACATATGAAACCCTAGAAGTCTAAATCCATGTTTTTGAGATTGTGGAGATGCTCAACTATAGTGTTAGCTGCTTATTTCGCTCATGATATGTCTTCTGGCGTATAAAAACCACCATATGGACATGATAACAAGGTTAAAAAAAAAAAAAAAACTTGGCTTGATACTCTCCTGATGTAATTGCTTACAAACCTGATTCTAACTCAAATGTTTTAGAAGTCACTTGATCCCAAACTCAATGTTTTGTTTTTATTATTTTATCACCTGCTACACTGTTTAGCATTGTTGAATTTTGTGTCATGTATTCTTCTTTTACTGCTATTACCCTTAAAGCGTGCCTTCCTTTATTTTATGTGCCTTAGCACCATTGAAGAGGAGGATATTCCCTCAGTGTGTTCTCGTAAGTTTTAAGTAAAATGAAATGAAACACAAAGCAACATATACATACACTGAACAACAATATAAACACAGCATGTAAACAGTCCTCCCTCTCTGTCTTAGTGGAAAAAATGTCATTTCTACTGTTGTTGCCAGTAAAGAGTTAAATTTAGCCAGTTGTGCACCAAACGTTTTTGAGCAACAAATTCTTCACCACTGAATTAATCCACAGCCTTGTCAGATGTGGTTTCAGAGGACAATGATCAGATCATTGTGTGACCAGGACAGAGACATTCCTTTGACCAGAGACTATAAAAGACCACCTTAAAACAGCTTTATTCAAATGATGCCACAGATGATAAGTAAAAGACAACAACAGTAGTCGGGGGCTTGAATGTCCACAACTTCAACAGTTGTTGTCTAAGAAATCATTTCAGACGGCACAGTACAAGAGATGATCTGCCACGTGACGCTCTGGATGGATGTGTCTAACATGATCCCGTCCACCAAAATGTCCAACAACTTCCCCGAGTCTTTCAGTCAGAGTGGGTCAACATTCACAAGCAGTAGCAACAACCTCAATAACTTTAAACCAGATGTGTGCATCAGTACTAACTTGGTGATTTCTGGTCTATGACTCCACTCTCTGTCTGCCAATTATCATTATTTCTAATACAGTGTGTACTTGTGTTGTTTCATTTCTGCTTTAGAGATACTGTGTGCTGGAACAACAAATATGTACTTCTGTGGTGCAATAATAAAGCTTTGTGGTCACCTTGGTTTCATGACTCCTACAAATGTGAACTAAAAAGGTCACTTCTATATATCAGGATTTAGGGCGTTAATTTAAGTAACCAGCACTGGTTGATTCTGGAACAATTAGTAGAAAGTTACAGAGTGGTACGTGGAGCAATATAAATGTTGGACATACCGATCTGTCTGTTAATACTTCTAATTTGATTGTTCTTTGACGTCTATTCTGTTGCAGAGATGTCATGTGTTGAAGCAACAAATGCTACGTTATATTAGATCCAACTTTATTGTCACCATACAGAGCACGAATACTCGGACAACAAAATGCAGTTTATCATCTAACCAGAAGTGCAAAAAAAAAGCAATAAATACATTATACATTATGGCACATACAATAAACACAATGAACAGCATGGACAGGTATGAACACAATAAACATAGAACTATAGTATCTGTAAGATTAGCTTTTTTATTTTAACTATTGATTAACAAGATAGAATTTAATAAAATATTACATGCTCAATTTAGATTTTTGTTCAGCATAAATGAAAGAATTTGTGCAATAGTGAAACTTTATGGCCACTTCTCTATTATAAACACCTGCTAAAAATGTGCAAGATAAAGGTCACTACTTCTACATAGCAGGCTTTAAGATATTATTTAAAAAGAGCAGGGAAGCCGGTTTATTAAAATAGTATCTTATCATACACAGAGGTTTTCAAAGTGCCTTCCTGACAAATGAAAATAAAAATAAAAATGATGCAATACATTTAAACCTGTGCACTATGTACTCTGTGCAATATCAGTTTTTCCACATATAGAAGAATCTGTGTAATAGCAGTATTTTTCTACTTACAGACGACTCGGTGCATTATAGATAAAATATTTTAATATTAATACTTCTCTCCCAGTATTTCTACTCATGAAAGAATATGTGCAATAAAATTGATATGTGAAATAATGCTATTTTCCACATCTGGTGGAATTTGTACAATCTGAATATCCACATATGGGAGAACCAGTACTGCTGTAATTTATTTTTATGTTCCAATGATGTTCCCTTTATGTTTGCATCATGTAACATTGTAAATTTTCCCACTGTGGGGTCATCATTTCTTAAATAAAACAGATAAACCATGTCAGAAAATTAAAGCAAAAATAAATAAATAAATAAAGTGATTTTTAAAAATGCACACAGATTTTTAGAATAATTAAAGCTGACTCTGTAAAAGAGCTTTAAAAAAATAAATAAAATAAAAATGTTAACAAAGCCCAGAGGTGAGAAAATAAAAGCATGTAAGAACAAAAACGTGCAATAAAATAGGAAAAAAGTCAAACATTTGAATGAAACAGTGGTTGTTTTTTTACAATAATTACCACTAACTTGCACATGCAGCAGTGTTTTTTTTTATGTGTGAGAGCAAAAAAAAACAAAACAAAAAAACAATAAAAATCTCAGACAAAAATAGACTTGGCTGTTGTTGGGGGGAAGCTCGCCTCTTTGGTCTTATGCTAATAACGCATGTGAGTGTGAAATTTCCCCAGACAAAAGGGGGTGAAAGATGAAGAAAGAATGGGGGGGATGGTGCGCAGAGACGGAGGAGGAGGAGCAGAGAAAAAAGAAGAAGAAAAAAAAAACACAAGAAAAATCCGACAAACCCGCGGCTCTCCAGTGGGCGTGGTCACCGAGCGCAGCGCTTCCTGCTCGGCTGAACACGTGGTTCCTTCCGCGTCTGCCTTCCTGCCTGTCTGTCAGTGTGTGAAGGTTTCCAGCCCTTCTTCTCTCACTCCTCTCTCTCCCTTTTATCCTCCCATACGGCTACAGCAGCACACCTCCTCTCTCTCTCTCTTTTTCTTTTTTTTTCTTTTACTTTACTCCGTCCTGCCTCCTCCTCCTCCTCTTCCTCCTCCTCTTCATCCCGCTCCTGCTGCACTTTTTTCCTCCGTCTCTTTGCGACGGCTTCCCGGGAACTGCCGACAGCCAGGCCGCGGTCAACGTGCAACCAAGAGGGGGGGAGTGTATGTGTGTGTGAGTGTGTGAGAGGGAGAGAGAGAGAGAGAGAAAGTGTGTGTGAAAGTGTGTGTGAGTGAGTGCGTGTGTGTGTGTGTGTGTGCGCGCACCCGCCCGCCCGCCCGCAACCCCCGTCGCCGCTCTCCTGCCTCCTTTTTCGGTCATGACGCTGGAAGCGATCCGCTACCGGACCGGGTCTCTGCAGATCCTCAACCAGCTGCTGCTGCCACACCAGACCGTGTACGATGACATCCGCTCGGTGCAGGACGCTTACGAGGCCATCAAGTCCATGAAGGTACGGGGCTCCTCTCTCTCTCTCTCTCTCTCTCCCTTCCTCCCTCCTCCCTCCACCTCCCACCTCCCTCAGCTGCACGCCTGCTGCATGTGCATTTATCCCCGTCATGCATGTGCTTCCCGTCGGCTCTTTTGTGCTCCCGCCGACCGCCGCCGTGCGCCCTCACCGTCGGCCTGTATTTTTGTTTTGGATGCAGCTTCCCACAACCCTCCATCCCCCCTTTTATAAAAAAAAAAAAAAGCATCCTTTATTTATAGTTTCCACATTATCATGTATAAGCTCGATAAAGCAGGTATCTGCACAAGAGCCACCCACCCATGAAATATGCCTCCCCCTCCTCTTTCTTTGGGAGAGATTATTGATGAATTATTAATGACCTTTGCCAGGGTTTTTGTTCGCGTTTTTTTTTTTTTTGGTCTTGTGCTGCACTCAGTGACACCTCCAGCTCGTGGATGTCTCCACACCTGGATCCCTCAAGTGTTGGGATAAATGCATGAGTTGTGTAACAGCTGGGAACATTTTGCAGGTGTTTGTTAATTGGAGCTGTGCAGATATTTTCACTCATTTTTTTGTCTTTTCACACACGCACACACACACAGCAGCTACTTGTTTGATCCTGGCAGGATGAAGGAATGTGCCATAAGCAGGAGAGGGTGATGTCATGTTAGTGGAAATGACTTCACAGGGATGATATCATCCAGTCGAAGACGTGGGGACAACTTTTGGCTGCTTACAGCAACACAATGCTGTGAGAGAGCTGAAGTTTGCACAGTAACCAGAGGTGATGTGATGCTTTCACTGTCTTCCAGGTGCGTGGAGCTCCGGCCATCGCCATCGTGGGCTGCCTCAGCCTGGCCGTGGAGCTGCGGGCCGGCGCCGGGGGCGACGACCCCGTGACCTTCATCAGGGAGTCTCTGTGTCACCTGACCTCGGCCAGGCCCACCGCTGTCAACATGGGCCGGGCCGCCCGCGAGCTGATGGAGTTTGCAGAGAACGAGAGCATGGAGAAGAACTCGGAGCAGCTCAGAGAAAGGTGAGCTGGTTTAGAGGGATGTGAGGCTGGATCACACGCTTGTTGTTTGTCAGAAGAGGTGATTTGATTGACTCAAACACTAATTAATGATTTATTAGGGAATGTCTGTTAGTGTGCATATTCCAAAATGAGTTCATTTTTAGCCCTCTGAACCCTCAGCAGTTTCTGTTTTTATGCTCCTGTCACATGTTTACTCACTGTGGCCCATGTTTCACTGCAATATCAAGTCCTGCTCCTCTATAGCTGCAACACAACCTTAGCTACAAGTAGAAACAACTCAGAAACAGCTTTTGTGCCTTGTGACAGAGTCATCATGCCGTCAATCATACAAGAAAACTAAAAAAACTTAACATTTATATGATAATTAAACCTTAAAGAAATAGGAAAAACCTGGAATCCAAGTCTATCCAAGAAGTGCCCACAAGTGTTTCCAATACTGGAAAAACAAACTGTGACTTTACATCCTATACATGTTTTACTATTTTCATTTTTAAATTTGTCTCCTCTTGTCTGCTCTGTGTAAACACAGCCTGCAGTTCAGCTGAAAAGTTCCAGATTTTTTGTGACACAAATGTTGGTCACAGCTGTGTCTCCAGTGGCTTCACAGTTGTGTTGAAGAACACAGAATTTTTAGTTTTTTACAGAATCTTGTTATTGCAAACATTTCATCTTTGACGAATGTTTAAATGGGACATATAGAACATGGTGGTTTTGATTAATTCACAAGTCACAATTTTAAGCACAAATGAGTAGTTCAAGGACCATCGGAAAGTTGGAAAGCCAATGATTTCAGTTTTTACAGTTTGTGGCTCTGATAAATGGGGTAATTTTTGCTATTTTCTGTTTTTTAAAAGGCAACCCTTTGTTTCAAACCCACTGGTGAGCTTTAAGGTTCAGAGGTTACCTGAATTACCACAGTCAGGGTTCTTTAGGCAACTTTACTTTGGATTTACATGGGTCCTGTTCAGATGGGGGTTTTTTTTTTTAGACAGCCACCCTACTTTTTTATTTTTCTTCATCATACTGATCAATTCTGACCAAACACTTTGATATGTGTCAGACTTCTGAGCCAGTAATCTATTTAAAGCTACCCGATAGAGTATTCGATCACTTGTCGCAGCGCCACGTTTTCACATGTGGCTCCCTGATTTGTTTGTTTGTTTTCATGCACCAGGATTCATGTGCACATCGGTGACATGATGCACATTCCTGCCAATGGTTTCACACTAATTCACTGGTCTTCTGGTGGCTTTCATGTGCCAGAAAACTGCAGCAAAGTGCCAGTAAAGGCAGGGAAGAGGACGACCGTTAGCAAGCAAACAAGGATGTAAACAATGCAGACTTCAGACTTTTTACAAAAACCTGCTTTGCAAATATTTTATAAGGACAGAAATGCATTTGCATTTGAAAAACATTTGTTTAGCCTGAAGGATACACAAAGTCTGTTTTGGTGAATGCAAACAGAAACTTTGTTTAACATTCAGCTTATCAGCTCTGCATGAGTCACGACAATAAGAACCTGCACTGTTCATTGAAAAGATCTTTACTTGCTTTTCTCTCCTGGATCTTTCCTGCCAGGTTAGCTGCTGCTATAACACGTCCTCATTCAACACCAGCTGCAGGTGTGCTTTTGACAAAGTTGTGAAAGTTATCAGATCTCGTATTAAGTGAAAATTGGGAAGGCCGTATATTCCAAATGTTACCGCAGATTAATTGTCGGTGTGAAAAGAAATGCCCCGAGTGGTGCTGTTTCTACAGTATTCACCTGCTCAACGGGGCTGTAGTTGAGACTGATGGATTTTTTTTTTCATTCAAGCAAACAGAAAAGAAGCAGGAAAGAAGGAGAACATATTTGAAAGCTTGAGCCATGTTTGTGTTGGTGATGGGGAAAAAATGAGGTTCAGGTGGATAACAGCTGTCCTGAAAAGACGATACTCCAGGTTTTGGGTGAAGATGCACCTGATATAACCAGAGGTGGTGCTAAGGCATCGGGTATTGAGAAGCTAAAATTAGGAGGCAGTGGGCTTTTTGTGCATTTATGTGTATGTATATCTGCATATGAATTACAGAGCCTGATTGGTGGTGGAGTTTTGGTGCTGATACCAATTTTTAGAGAGTAAAAATCTCTAATATTGATATATCAGCCAACATTCTTCATATCTACATAAACAAATATATGTTATTGTAATACTGAGAAGTGAAAATTATGGGGTCATTGTTTAGCTTTCCAGCAATTAATTTTTCAAACTAGTTAGCAGGTTACTATGAAGACACAATTTGACTGCACACTCAGCTGTGATAGCGACTCTGCTACATGCGCTGCACACAGTGCTGAGAGTAGGGATGCCCTGAGCCCATGTCAAATATCAGGATCAGGGTGAATCAAGGCATTTTTTTAACTGATCATTATCAGCAATAACCTAAGCTCAGTCCTTTTTGTACATTTGCCGTCACATAGTTATCGTAGAAGGAGCGCAGAATCTGTGGCAGAGATGCAAATTTGATTAATCGTCTTAATATTCTACAGCTTTATCAATCAGTAAATTGTTCATTTTTGACACAAGTTCAGCTCATTGAACCTTTGCTCTGTGCTGATATTGCTGTTTCAGTCAACAGACATGTGATGTGGGTTTAAAATGTTATCCAGACATAGTAAGTAACACCGTCCTAGTTGATTCCAGGTTGTTTCAAACACATGGACTTTGGCTAGAGGTTCTTAAACCTCACAGACGTTTTTGTCATTGTGTCCATTGGTAGCTAAATCCCTACAATACTCTCTGCTTGCCAATGCTGACCTGCCTGTACTCTGAGCGACTGCCTCCTCAGGTTGCTGCAGCGTTCAACACTAAGAGGCTTCACCTGGTGATGCCATCGACAAATACACATTTATTATTAACATTTATTATTATTATTATTATTATTCTGAAAAAGAGTAAACATACAGGAAGTCCCAGTCTGCAGGCAGATGGGATTGATTTCTTAAGTTTGTTACACATGAAACCTCAGAAGTCTGATTTTTAAAACCATCATTGGTACACTTGAGTTTTAAGGTAGAAATATTCAGCCGTGGCATCGACTGCTCATATATCATAAGATATTTAAAACACCATATAGTCGTGTTAACTTTGTAAAAAACCTGATTCCAGAGAGGATTTTGGGAAAGCAAAGCCTCCCTTAGCCTCTTAATTGCTTCACTTATGGATATGATGAATGGATATCAGCTACCATAGTAGATTCTGACATGGTCAGCGGTGACGGATCCACATTAAATCCTCTTTCTGTCTTCGAGTCATTATATAAAGTCCATTTCTGTTATCAGTTACAGTCATTCAGTCATTGCGAGTTGCCTGTAGCAACCTTCCATGATAATGACTCACTTAAATTGCACGCAGAGAGATGTATACAGTCTGGAAGAAGAAAAACACTGGTGTCAAATCAGGAATGGATATTGACAAATAGCCTGAGCTGAGAGCGTCTGGATTGAAGCTTTCATGGTTTTGACTGATTGAGACTCCCAGTAAATCTCCTTCCTGCTGTCAGAGGCAGTAATTGTGGTGCTTAATGGTTCATTTTAACTGTTGATTGTTATTTAGAACAGTTAATGATGTTTCACTGTGAGACTGTCAGGAAATATAACAGAACGTCTAAGCATCAGCTGCTACAACTCGACGTAGTTTGAGCTGCGGAGTGACACAGTTCAGCGAGACATATGGAGCCTTTTTGTTTCTGGAGTCGAACTTAAGGATTCACTGATTAACGACCTGGCTAATTATCCGATTACAGATTTGTACTTTTTCTCATTATTGTTTTTTTGTTTGTTTTGCGCTACTTTGCCACCTCTTTGTATCTGTAGTCGCTGCCCTGCCTGCAGCGCTCTCTCATTGGTTAAACATCATGAATAACAGCCAATCAACACCGAAAGATAAATATTGAAAAATTTGCTTTTAATCAAACATATAAAACATGAATAGATAAAGACATATCAGTTAATTATGCTAAGTTGTGACACCAGGGTTTTCATTTTCATGCTAATCGGTTCCACATATTGGTTATGCTCTCCTAGATTACTAAAAGATTAGTCTATACTATTTCTGTATAGACTGAAAAAAGATAAGAAAAAACTTTATTCATCTCAAAGAAAATTCTTTTGACAGATATTGCTCAAAAAACAAAATTACATAACATGAGTATTGCAGTCTCTAGTCGAAAAATACTAAGATACAGGTACGATACATAGAGAATATAAAAAAGTAAACTAAAATGAGAGTAAATTAGTAAATAGTAATACTGGCAATGATTCTGACGTAGTTAATGGAATGTGGTACATAAAATTGGAATATTACTCAAGAAAAATAAATATTGTATATGAAATTAAAAAGTTACATATGATAATAAAATATTAGACATGAGATATTGCGCCTAAAAAGTGAAATACTGTATAAAAACATTGTCTGACCTCTTGTTGAATGCACACTCAACCTCCGAAACACTTGTCTGCTTTATGAAAGAAATAACTGAAGAAACACTGAGTAGCAACAAGGTTGGAATCAAGTTTGTGAAGCAAGAATAATGAAAGGAAGGCGAGGGACAGATGTGGTGAAAACATCAAGACAGAGCTTGTGAATGAAAGAACAGACACAGCGACGAAGTGAAGTCACGACAAACACAAACATGCAGCCTCGGACACATAGAGTCCACAGCGGCAGACGAAGCCTCTTCTCAATTCCCACCTCTCTCTCGTGGCCCCACTCCTGCAGCGTAATCGCCTGGATCGAGGACATGCTGGAGCGTGACGTCAATGACAACAGGAAGATCGGTAACTACGGAGCCCAGCACATCCTGTCCGGCGTCCCGCGGGACTCTGTGACCATCCTGACGCACTGCAACACCGGCTCGCTGGCCACGGCCGGATACGGCACGGCGCTGGGTGAGACGGGAGCTCTGGGGCTGAATGAGGGAAGGCTGTGATCGTTGGAGGTATTTATAGTGCTGTGACTGTAACGATGCCTCTGTGTGTAGGCGTGGTGAGAAGCCTCCACGCGCTGGGCAGGCTGAAGCGTGTTTACTGCACGGAGACGAGGCCGTACAACCAGGGATCCAGACTGACTGCGTACGAGGCCGTGGCTGAGGGAATCCCCGCTACGCTCATCACAGACAGCATGGCAGCTCTGACCATGAGGGAAATGGACATCACAGGTGTGTTTTAGAAGATGAACGTGACAGATATCAGCATCATGTTAACCAACTATAATTACACTTTGGCTCGTCAGAAGTTAAATTCCGGGTATCTCTGTTATTCTGACTAGTCGTGTAACTCAGCTTGGACCAGTCAGAATTCTAATTGCAGGGATAACAAGCATCTTTTTGACTCGTCCAGATAGTTGTGCATGTGAGGCTTCCCATTGTTACTGACCCTGCAAAGCATTTGAACCACGTTTCATAGAAAAATGTTGTAGTGGTGGAAAAATTAGTTTAAAAAGGCTGTGACATAGGAAAGGCTTATCAACAAGGAGTTTATGGAGAACAAGAGTTTTATTTATTAGAGACTTTAGGTCCTTCACATTGCAGACATCTGTGACTGAATTGTGACTACTATTAATTCCAGTTTAACTTAATAGTAGTTTAAGATATCTTTCTTTCCTCCTCATTTACTATTTAAACATACTATGGCACTGCGATCTTTTCCACATTTGGCAAGACGTTTTGTAGCCTCCATGTTAATTTAGACTGTAAGACTCAAATGAACAAAGCTTTCGTTCTCCACAAACTCCTTGCTGATGAGCTTTTCTTATTCCACTGCTTTTACAACGATCTTATCCACCACAGCAGCAGCCATTACCTCTACTGGCACTGTTCAAAGGCTTTCCTGGACTAATGTCCGTCAGGAAGCCATGTATGAGCAGCATCAACGATTCAAACTAATCATAGTGACTGTTTGTGAGATTTGCAACTATTGTTTTGACCAGTAAAACTGCCAGATTCAGCTACTAAATTTTAAAAGCACAAGTATAGATATCTGAAACTGGAATTAAGTACTTGTCATAATTCACTCGCAGATATTAGCAGCTGAGTCTGTAATGAAAAATTTACATGAATGATGAAAGGGACATAAAAGAATGACACTGTAAATACCTGACATTTTTTGATGTTGTTGTTGTTTTTTAAATTGGGGAGAAGTGAATTATAGATATCTGAAATACATTTAAACACAGTTGGTATACAGTTTCATGTCTTTTATTCCATTTAAGTCAAACATTTCTAAGTGTTGTTTCTGCTGTCTCTCCCCCTCAGCTGTGGTGGTTGGCGCAGACCGGGTGGTTGCCAACGGTGACACAGCCAACAAGGTGGGCACATATCAGCTGGCCATCGCCGCCAAGCACCATGGGATTCCTTTCTACGTGGCCGCACCCAGCACATCGTGCGACCTGAGCCTGGAGAGCGGCAGGGACATCATCATCGAAGTGCGCCCCCCGGAGGAACTCACCAGTATAAATGGAGTCCCCATCGCCGCCCCGGGTAAGAAGGGGGAAAAAGACACAAAAGGGGGTTTAAAAGCTCTAAAATGACAGGAGCCGGGAGACTTTGAGTGAGTCCTGTAGAGGTTTGACAGTGAGGCGAAAAATATCAGGCTGAGAGAGACACTGAAGACAGGCTCTAACTGACATCACATGAGTGAAAGATGGTATGAAGTCGCCAAATGCTGTGTGAGGAACAAGATAGACAGCACAGTGTGAAACTGCTGCAGCTTTTTTCAATGTAGGTTTTATTTTTTTGTAGGGAATTTGTGTCTTCTGTTGAGACAGTAGACATGTTCCCATGATGTATTTTATGTAAGCGTCCAATTAGAAAAAGTTAATGGAAAAACTTCAAGAAAACTTTCAATCTGCAATTTTGCAAAAAATCTTTGCACCCACTTAAGTTGGTTTTTGACTGTTTACATGAAGAGTTAATGCACATAATAAGAGATAGAAACACCTTTTTCAGATACATTCCATCATAGTTGACGTTTGTTTGCGTGACTAATCAGCTGTTTCCACCTCTGGACATCATGAAACGTGTCTAGTATCAGCTGAAATGAAAGGATAATTACAACTTACAATGATTTCTGAAGACCTTTCTCCATTTTTCTCTCATAGATGGTCAAAGTTTCGTTTATGTCTTCGTATTTTTTCTCTCTTTTAGTGGTTTGCAAACAGCTAATTTCAGTTCAGACCTCTTCTGTTCTGTTTATTAGAGCCATGAGTAACATAGCCTCTGCTGCCACCTTATGACGACACAATGCAAACTAGTTGTTTATTTGCTCCAGAGCGGTTCATGGAAACAGGCCCGATTTGTCTTTTTCTGTAACTCCTCTGAAGTTCACCTCAATTTCAGTCGATAAACATATGGGCAGAAGGCGACAGACTCATCGCCTTAACTGTATGCTGCCCAGTCATTTTTGTCACCTCCCAAAGACTCATTGTGATTGAGGAACAGCCCTGATAACACAGAGAGGAAACAAAGTGTGACTGTGCAGGAGTGGAGGTGGACATGCAGCAGTCGTAACAAAGCGCATTCAAGTCGTAGTTAATTGTTTTCGCCTCAAACCCAGAGACCATCAAGGCCTCTTTTAATTTTAACATTTGAATGCAGTAAAGTGAGTAAGTCCCATCAAAAAGTGCAAAACGTGTGCGGAAAGGGTTAAAAGAGGCGACGAGGCCTCAATGCACTCGGAGGTTTCGCTGCAACTTTGAAGTGGGTTTTAGGTGAGTTTGCGAGAGCTGAGAGTTGAGTCATTTAATCTCTAATTATGTTGAGCTGAGAGGAGCTCGGTGACATCACGGTAATTAAACTCGTTTAATGAGCACACTGGACCCTGGAGAGGAGCATGTGTGCATGTACATTATTTTTCCTCTCACACCAATCACATAATTATTATTTATATATATATATTTTACTGTTAATTAATCTCATTAAAAGTCCCAAACTGAAGATCATCTGAAACGTGGACCTTCAGTTAAGTTGTTTTGTTAACTCGTGAATTTTACTGCACTGTGTCACACAGTAGCAGCATTGTTGTTCAGGAAAACACAACACTGAACCTCACTGTTGCACATCCGTCCTTTTAAACAGTCAACATTACAAACTCTGTAGTTTATATTGAGTCCGCCCCACTAATAGTCCTGCTGCTTTATGTGGGTTTTAACACAAGTGAAGCAAATGTGTGTCAGTCCACCTCTGAAAATAGTCCCCAACAAATCATTGTTTGCGCCTGTTTCAGAAACTACAGCTGTTTGGGAGAAAATATTTCACCTATTTAGAAATGAAAATGTGTGAATCTGGCCTAGTAAGATTGTCATCACAGCCTTTACAGTGAAAAAGAACGTTAAAACATAAAGCCAACACATTCAGGAGGTATCAAATTATTGGAAAGGAGTGCGTTTCTGAAAGGAGCTTTATAATTAGGGGAACTGTGAACTAAACACCATACTGTGTGTGCAAAGAAGTTAGCGATCAGCTAAAAGTAATGAAAAAACTGTTAAAAAATGATGAGTTAATCAGACAGGGCTGTCACTGTACATCCAACAAAAAGGTTTTTTTGACATAGAAGCTGCAAGAATACAGATTTATTTTAACCCTCTGATTGCTCAAATGTGTTGGTGGATTGGAAAGGCATTTTATCTTTGAAAAGTCACCAAAATTACACCACTTATTAGAGCCAGAGACTAAAAGCAGAAGTAATTCTTAAAATTTCAGCAACAATTCATGAACTATTCATATGAGAAAATCAATTAAATCAAGCCTACAATGAGATATGTCATCAAAATCACTTTATTCTACATGTCTTGTTTAAAAATCGGCCAAAAATCCACCATTTGCTCTGAAGAGAATTTGTACAAAAAAAAAAAAAAAGAAAGAAAGAAAAAAAATTCTGCATTGCTCGGTGCAGCTGTGGAGCCAGTATCGATCAGCTGTGATTAACAGTCACGAGACAAAACTTCTCTGACTTTTTGGCTGAAATGGGCTGAACTGCAGGTTGTGTTTACACAGAGCAGAGAACAAACTGAAAAAGGGAGATTGTAAAATATATATAATATGCAGAGCCACTGTTTTTTTCAGTATTAGTAACACTTGAGGGAATGTGGGAAAATGATGTAGATGCTGAGTCACAGTTTTTTTTTTTTTTAAATCTTTGTAGCATCAGGAATTAAAGAAATGCAGCTTTAGTTAATTTTTTTTATGGCATTATAACTGTGTCACATTGCACAGAGGACATATTCGAGTTCTCTCTGCCTCTAGCTATGATTGAACTGTTTCCATAGAGATGCAAGACTTTATATTGTAGAGAAAAAAGAGTTTATTGCCGCCACCGTAAGCAGGTTTTTGTACCACAGGGTGAGAGTATCGCCGCAGTTGTTGTGTGAACGAACCGTCTCACTTACTCCTGACTTTTCGCCGCAGGCATCGAGGTGTGGAACCCGGCGTTCGACGTGACTCCTCACCAGCTCATCACAGGAGGCATCATCACAGAGCTGGGGGTCTTCCTGCCCTCCGAGCTCCAGGCGGCGCTCACCGGCCGCCTCACTGCCCTCTAGAGCCGCCCGGCGCCTCCTGCTGGTCCGCGTGCACCGCTGCACGTTTACGTCACACTAAGAGACACTCTCATGTCATCACTAAACACTCACGGTCGCGTGTTGTGCTTTAATTTTGTTCAGCGCACAGTCACTGTTACATGTCAGCGGTGCACACTGAAGGAAAAAAAAAGTGTTCACAAATACACACAAATCCACTGCAGGGAGTCGAGCAGAGACACGTGTGCAGTCTCCCCCCCCTTTTTTTTTTTTAAATCCCTCTTCTATGGTTCATTTCACCTTCTCCTAAACCATCTTTCATCCTCTCCTGCCGCCTCTTTCTCTTTCTAAATGGCTTTTGCAACAACGAAAAGAGCTCAGCTGGACTCAAACCTATAAATTCTATTTGGCAGACAAATTTTCTGAGACATTACCGAGGTGATGTTTTTAGGGCTTCTTTAACAAGACCGAAAACTTCCAAAAAAAAAGTCTAAATGGCACGACTGGTTCTTCAATTCCAACGTAGTCGTGGTTTCTAAAATGCTGCTACCCACTTGTAAATATATATATCCTTGCTGGTAGTGTGTACATATGTAGAAAACTAACCCCTGCTAGTAAAAGGTACTGCTATTTTAACCAAATATGTGATTATTTAAAATTAAATTTGCCATCTAAAATGTTATATTAACATTTGATTTCTTTTCTTGGTGTAGAAACCTTTTGTAGAAGACTAATCTAAATTTATAGCCCATGATCTTCACTCTGACTTTGTAACCTCTACGGCAAAAATTTGAACAAGTGGAATCAGTCAGCTGAAGCCTTTGCTAAAACACGGCTGTATTTATACCTCACTCCTTGTTTGCATCTTGCTATTCAAACTTGTACTCTATCATACCCCACTTGTACTCTCATAATGTACTTATATATACATAAGTGTATATATATAAATATATATTCACACATATACATACATAAGCTTACAGATCACTCTGCTTTTGAAGCGATGGGACGTCTAAAAACTGGGAAATTGTGTCATTTGGGCTGTGACAGCTTTTTGCTGTGAGCTGTAAAGGCTGTATTTCTCTGTTAAAGGAATAGTTCACTCCAAAATGGAGACTCAGTTATTTACACAGTCAAGACTTTACAAATGTTTATTCTTGTAAGTCAGGCTTATTTTAAAATCAATTGCAGTCAGTTTTACGACTTAGAATTAAGCAAACCCATTTGCATAACATCTTAAAGAAGCCTAATATCACTATAATATTCCCGATGACACCAGGTTTGTTAATCTTGTTCAGCTGTCAAATAATGCAAGAAAAGGTAGATATTGGACTTTACAGCTATCCAAATCAGTATTTATTTGAACCACAAAATCTGCCAGCAGGTTTAAAAGGGATATTATCTTTAAAAAAGTCACCAAAATTAAACTATTATTCAGAGCCAGAAAATGTAGAATCAGAAAAATATGTCAAGTTTCAATGATTCATGTAGTAATCGTGTGTGATGTACAGTTCCATTTGGATATTTAACCAAATCTAACCTTAAATCATGATAGTTCATTAAAATCACTTCTATGAAAAACAAAATTTTCTGTGATCCTGAGCGCAGCTGTGAAGCTGTTATTGATCCAGTCACGTGGTAAAAACTCAGTGAGTTTTGGGCTGAACTGCAGGCTGTGTTTACACGGAGCAAATAGGATTTTTAAGTGAAAACAAATGTGACAGGATCAGCAACTGCTTAGATTTTTCCATTATGTTCCTTATGATAGCCTGCTGAAGTCACACAGCTTTACAATAATACCAGTAAGGCTAAATTGTGGACTTTACAGCTGCGTAAATCAATATATTTGTATTAAGAATGGAAAAATTACTACATATAACTTAAAAAGTCATAACAAGCCAACCAAGAACTGTTATCGGACTTTCTTTCACTTTCCTTTAGCTGTATCAAGTGTTAAACATCCTTCAGCACGTTATTTTGTGTTTTTACTGTAACTTTAGTGTTTGTGGTCATTTGCAGCGCTGTCTTCAGTGAAAAACCTCGTATAAATCCGCTGCTTCACATCAAACAGCAGACAGACACAGTTACAGAGGTGTTTTACAGCCAGGTATTTCCCTCAGGAGGCGGAGACTACAGCAGAGCTAAAAGGAGAGTAAATATTTGACTTACAAACACTTAACAGTTACGTTGCTCAGTGTTCAGGATCTGTAAATTATCAGCTGTTTGCTAACACGCCTGCCTTAACAGCTTTTAAACATCAAACTGATGACTGATCGCAGCGTCCACTGTTCACTTCTTTGCTGCATGTCATACTCGTCTTTCTCTTGTTTCCTGTCGTGTAAATGCAAAATCCCTAAAAACCTATTTACTAACAACTTTATTTGGTGATAAAAAGTTAATGGTGCATTTCCAGTTTGTTTTAACACCCAAATGTGGAAAACAGATCTCCTAATGCTGCTTTAAACACCTACAGTATTGACATTTGAAAGTGTTCAGACAAAGAAAGACATGAGTTACTCAGAAGAGACAAAAACTTTACTAACTCCGGGGATGCAGGAGGCGGCTTTTTCTTTAATTTGGGGTGAACTATTTCTTTAAGATGGATCCACGCTGCAGAATCCGTCTGTAAAAACCATTGCGCCACACACACACACACACACACACACACACCAATCAGAATGTAATATTTCACTCAGTTGAACTTCAGTTCGGGGCCAGACTTCAGACACTCGGTCACTTCTTGCCTTTGTGCTCAGTTTAGAATGTGTTTTGACTGTTTGGATTAATTCCTCCTCATTAATGAAAATCTGTTTTAGTCCTTTTACATCAAACCAGGGCAGCTGAAGACAGGTAGACAACGACGACTGCACAAAGGGTTTTCTCTGTAGTTACTGATCAACACTCGTGGCCCCGAGTTTAACTTTATTTTATGAAAGAACACGATTAGAAATATCACTAAATAGGGTGAAAATCCCATAAAGTTGGGAATTATTAGATTTTATCTTGTGCTGAAACTGTTTCAACAGGAAAAAAATTAAGATTTTTGAAGAAATGTTAAGCAAAATACCAAACATTCACTGGTATTAACTTTAAAAATGTGATCATTTACTACTTCTCTCACTTTCTATCAGTTCAAACGGAAACTGTTGCTTTTACAAACGTAAAGCTAAAGACATGGATGTGCACCTAAATGTACAAACTGACCCGATGAAGACGGATGTCAGAGTCGTGGCCCACATAAAATGCCTGTTAACCTTCCACCACCTCACATGCTGCTCTTCTGCATTCATTCATTCATTCATTCATTTAAACTGGCCACAAATACCCAGCTTCACTTTTCTACTCCAGAGAAAAACACCCTAAAGAAAAAAAAAAACAAAAAAAAAAAAACTTAGTGTCAATAATAATTGCAGTATCTATCGTGTCATTGTCCATATCTTTAAAATGCTGTAATGTAAAGCTCACTTCTCCATCTTCCTCCCCCTCCTCCTCGTCATCATCATCATCTCTCTCATCCATCAAACCTCAACTCACAAAGATGCTGGTAGGTCACAAGCGAGCGTAAAAGACACTTGTGTATTTAAATTTTCCTCTTCTTTTTTTGGGGTTTTGTTTTGTACAGTTAAACACGTCACGTTTTTTCAATTTTAGACGACGTTTCCAGACACATGTAGCAACTCTGTGGCCGTTAGACCCGCCGCGTATTACTTTTACTTTTTAAATCTTCAAGAGGTACGAGATTTCCGTTCTGTCCGTACATCATGATTATAACTGTTTTAGCTGTGGTTTGTTGGGGTTTTTGTTTTAATTTCATGACATTGTGATTCCTAGTGACTAGGCCATTAGTACACCACACTGAGGAGGCCTCCTCAACCATACACACTACCTCTCCGTCTGCCTGCACGGACTCAAACACTCAAATGCATGAACACAAGCACTCGGCGTGTCATGCTGCAGCAGAGCAGGTTGCAGAAATGAAATCTGGATTAAAAAATAATAATAAAAAAAAATTCTTCACATCTCACTGATGTTTCTTGAATCCAAAGTAACAGTTTGTGGCTTTTTTTTTTTTAAGTTTGCCAAAGTAGCCGACATTCAGGCCAACGTGTTATTTTTGGGTTGCAGCTGAATTATTTCTGCTTTGTTTTCACACCACGCTTCTGAAAGATCTCCCTCGAGAAAAGACCCCCCGACACGTGGCTAAAAATCAGGTGCCAAAATTCAACGCTGCTCGCCACGTTGATTCGACGAATCGGAGCAGGTGCTTGTGTGTTATCCAGCAATCAGTGTGGCCTGCAATTACCATGGAAGGAGTGTTGTTCAGATGGCCTCTTTAAGTGCAAGTATGTTATTGTTGTTATTGATAATCACTTGATCTGGGTTTAATTTTGTAACATGTGGAAATAGTTCAAAACTGGATTTTTTTTTTCTTTTTATATATATACGTATATGAATATAATGCTGTAAAAGTGCAGTCATGAATTAAGAGATTTCTCTTTCACATCAATACAGTTAAAAAGAATAAAACCACAGTGAAATGAGCTGGTTTTGTCTGTCTTGAATACACTGAAAATGTACTGTGGAAGTGTTGACATATTTGGAGACGTATTTGAACAAAGATGGGATCTGTTTTTGAACTCGGCCTACAGATAACGGTGAAATACTTTAACACTGCAAGGAAAACGTGCTTATTCAGTCAGTTATTGAACAAAATATCAGCAGATAGAAAGTGTTTCTGTGCCCTCAGAGGCCAGTATTGCCTCGTTTAGCAGAAATAACTTTTTGTAGGTGTTTCGCATAGTTGTCTGGAAGTTGCTTACAAAGTTTTGGCCCCCTCTTGAAAATCCCTTTAGTTGTATTTTAATGTTTTCTCTCTTTTGCTTTGTACAGTTTAACACAATGTTTTTGTGTTTTTTCCAATTCCAGAACTAGTTAGCAACTCTGTGAATATTACTTCTATACGTACTCAAATCCTCAAGACGTATGAGGTTTTTAATCATACCTGTTTAGCTGTGCTTTGCCCTCAGAAGCTCATATTTCCCCATTTAGCAGAAATAACTTCTTGGAGGTGTTTTGCATAATTGTCCACTAGTCTCTCACATCAGCTTGCCGAAATTTGAGAAAACTCTTCCTGCAAAATTCCTTCCGTTGCAAGATGTTTGTGTCTTTTCTTGCAAGTACTGTCTGGTTCAAACACATTTCAGAGGTATTCAAATCCTAGCTTGGCTTTACTGTTCCATATCTCTCAGTTTCTTCTTTTAAAGCCATTACTGCGGTAGATTTTCTCTGTGCTCAGGATTATTTTTCAGACAGAAAACCTCACATTTTCTTCCAGCCCTCTTCGACCTGATGCAGAATTTACAGTTGAATCTATAACTACAAGCTGCGTAATAACTGCAAACTGTGATATCTGCAGCACAATGCTTCACTGTTGGTTTTAGGTTCTATTGAAAAGGTGTCATTAGTTTGCAGCAAACATGTCTATTGTTTCTGTGGCCAAACAACTCCATGTTTGATTCATCTATCCAGAGCACATTCCTCCAAAAAGGCCTTCTGTCTGCCTGTATGTTCACTGCCAAACTGCTTCATTATTCCTTTTCCTGGCTCACCTCTCATGTAGGTCAAATCTGTGTAATCTCCTTATTTGAGATGCAGCACTTTGACACCAGCAGCTGCAAAGTTACCTGCAGATCCTGTAATGAAATTATGTGGTTCTTTGAGACATCTTTTCATATCACACAGTCTGCTGTGGGTCGGTCAGTTGTGGACACATCTGTTTAAAATCTGCGGCACTTGTAGAAGATAATCCAGAGTGTGGAATGATTTATTTCCAATAATCTTTTTAAATCCCTCACCAGACTCGTCGGCATCCACTGCAGGCCTCGGGGAGCTCTTTAGATCTTGGCATGATGACGCCGCACAGTTGAATAGAGAAGAAGAAAACAGCAGACCCGAGTTATCAGGGCTTTAAATAAGACTCGTGTTACTGCATAAGGAGCTTCTGGTAATTGGCACCTGATCTGAAAGCCCTGATTCTAATGTTCTAAAGGTGAGATACATGTAGTGGTGTTGGGACCTTTTCTTTTAGTTTCCTTTACACTGTGAAACCCCAACAGGGCTTTGCTTATTGACTCACATGTGTCAACCAGTCCAAATCCCAACATTGAGTCTGTTGTCTTCATTTGGCTGATATATTCTTATTTTAACCCTCCTATTACCTTCAAATGTACTGACATCTTTTATCCTTGGGTTCAATTTGACCCCAGGAATTTAAACCTCCAGAAAATATTGTAATTAGAATAGTTACCCAAGTTTATGTGTAAATAGCCCTTTAAATAAAACTGAAAACAATTATGTCAATTAGTTATTTAGATATGTTAAACACTGAATGGGGTCAAATTGACCCCAAAGATAACAGGAGGGTTAAGCAAGATAGGAAAGTCTTTCATGAGGTCAAAGAACATACCAATGCCACAAATTTTTCTCTGAAGAAACTGAGGCTCAGTCTTCACACTCATCTGTGTAGGAGCTTTTTATTAGTTTTGTTGTTTGTTTGGTTACTTTCGGTAGTAGTTTATTTGACTAGGGTAATATTTTTAGTTTTTTTTTTTTTTATTTTGTTTGTTACATTACATGGTGTATAGGTAAGTAGGGAGGTATAGGACTGGCATGCACCTGAGATTACATCTTTTTTTTTTTTCAGAACAAGAGAGGAAACAGGAGTAAACAATAATCAATATAAAAAATAAATAATTAAAGTTGAATAAATAATTCCTAGATTTTGTTTGGACAATGGACTTCTTTTGCCAGTGTCACATCAGTGGCTCTTTGACTTTAATAAGTTTGATGTTGACAAATAGCCACTACAATCTGAATGATTAGAATAAATCCCTAAATAATTTATCAGACATCAATTCATGAGGAATAGATAAAAAGACGTGCATTCCTTCAATAAATTTTGAGAGTAAAAGCTGGAATCAACTACTATAAAAATGGCTCTAACAAATTGTGTGCTTGTTTTTTCCATGTCTGCATATGTAACAGTGTGACACCAGCAGGCGGCGCTGTTGCAGCACAAGCGGAAGTGACTCTACTTCAATCCACAGAAGAAGAAGAAGATTCTCTTTGTGTACTTCCGTGTAGCAAAATGGCTCAAGGTACGCAGAAATTTAAAGCTCAGCGTCCAGGAGCCTCCAAGAAACACCAACAAAACAAACAGAAAGGACCGAAGAAAGGAGGTATGAGTCTAAAATGTCACAGTTTGTCCAGAAAGCTGCTATAAAAGGAGGTAAATTAACTGTTTATAGTCGCTCTGCTCCAACATGTGACCTGCGTGTAAACACGTTGTCTCTCATTATTCACTTTACAAAGTGTGTCAGCAGTTAAACGTCAAGCAGAAATTACTTGGACAAAATATCGAAATACTGAAGCCTTTTATAGCAATAAAAAGCAAATGAGGAGTCAAAGTAGAGTTAGCTGCATTTATGTAAACATGCTAACTGTGGAAACCACTGTTTTTTTTACCCACTCATTGCTTTCATTATATTTGATGTTGTGATTATTTTAATTGAAAAAGCTAATTTAATGGTGACTACTTGTACATCATCCCTAATAAAGCCAACAAAGTTAACGAAAGATGTGCTAAACTCTTTATAATGACACTTTGCTTGCTTGCATGCTTTAGTTTTACTGAAACCCCTTCTAGATGAGATGGTAACATTGCTGGCATCATCAGTCCCTAATGAAGAAAAAGTCTAAACAAAAAACAGATGATCAACGTGTCTAAATAACAGACTAGGTTATTTATTTTTTTCCTACACAAAACACTAAAGGTTGCTCCTACTACTGCTTCACCAACAGTGTGACTGTGATCTTGAATAAGCCTGTCACCCTGTCAGGGATAGTTTATAACTACATCTAACTTATTGAGTAATTGCTGTTGCTTTGTAAATACCTGCGTGCAACTCTCTCATTTTGCTGATGCTCATAGGGATCCTCCTGCTCTCTGATGCTGCAGGTAAACGCACTAAACTCAAAGAAAATAGTCGGACAAACATTTGGAAACAACAAAGTAAACTGTCAAATAAGAAGGAAAATAAATACAGGGAGACTGGCCACTCAATACTGACCCCAACTCGTTCTTCCTCCTTTGGAAATAATGTATATTCACGTTAATGATCAAGTCACCTATGCTGTTGTTCCCCATGAGCAAATCCACACAGCTCTCTTGCTTTGGAGACACTCGTGTTGATTCTGCTGCTGGCATATAATAAACTCCAAACAAAGACACTTTCTAGGATGCTTTTGGATGAATGTTGGCGCTTAAATGTTGACGAAGGCCTTCCCTTGATCGCTTCACAAAAGCCGACATAGCATTGCTTGTGCATGCTGTTAGTGTGGCTGTGTGCAGTTCAGACATGCCATGTTGAAAATAATAAAGATTGTTGTTGCGACTTTTCTATAAAAGTGGTGCTTGGTTAGACACAAAGCCAATATGTTATGTTGCTGTCAGATACATGGAAAGTAAAGTTTGTCTAAAAGAGACTTCATAAACAGCTTGAATCAAGTATTCAAAACACCTCTCACTAAAACACAACAACAGCTCCACATATCACAGCCTAAGAAATGAACAAAGAATTGAATTGAAGCCAGGATTTATTTTTAGTTTGTTGCAATAAATTTGAGTGAGCTGTGGCTTGCTATACATTAGTGTATGTGCATGTACCTTATAATGATGAAGATTGATTTATTGACATAATTTGAGTTATATTAATGAAATGCAGTGAATATTAATTAGCAGCACAATTTAGAAATCTAGAAATGTTCCGATGAGGACAGATAGACCTCAGATTTGTAAGTGTGAAAAAGAGGAAAGACAAAAGTAGAGTTTTCTGCGAGCAGTTTTCCATTCAGTGTAACAAAAGACATTTCAGGCCCATGTGATTTAACACAGACAGACTTTGGAAATTTGATAAGCAGGAATGACAAAATTTCACTGTGATATTTTTTTTTTCTTTTGTGAAGGGAGGATCATTGCACCTAAGAAGGCTCAAGTAGTTCAGCAACAGAAGCTGAAGAAGGTGAGGACAAGTTTAAAAAGTTCACAAAGTTACCTATCTCAGTCTTGTTGAGTTTCCCAGTGATGGCAGCTGTCAGCTTGACCGATAACTGGAACTCCTCTGCTGTTCCCTGAAGGGTCTAGAGGTTGCCATCAGGAACAAGATTGAGCAGGAGGTGACCCAGAAGGCCAGCACGTCCCTCCACAAGCCGCTGAGTGTGATTAAAGGGCCTGAAGGTAAAGGAAACCCGGGAGCTGCCCGTCCTGGAACCAGCAGCAAATAAGACACAACCGGGGACCTGAATCTCATGGTGTCGTAATATAATGGACTCAGTCGAAGTGTTATTGAGCTTCACTTCATTTCAAATGTCGCCTGTTCTGGTGATTTGGACTCCCAGATGTTTCCATTAACTTCAGAAGGTAATCAGAGCGAGTCTTGTAAAGATGCTTGTTTAAGAGGTTCATCAAAGATGTTTTGGACGATATGGATGCTACATAAACCACCACTGGGGGCACCGCAGGACCTAATACGTACAAGGATCAAAACAGAATCGACTTAGGAACTGTGTTGATATGACATTAAGGCTTTATTTTTATCAGTCCACTTAGAAGAAGGTTATGTCATTCTGTCAGATGATTGTATAGTCGTTACTGTACAGCAAATAAATGGTAACGTGAGAACAAAATGGGCTTGATAAAATATTTGATGTTTTGTACGGAAGGAGTGAAAAATACCACATGATCAGTTCTCTTGTATGAGGTATTTATTAGAATCCTGTGTGGACGGCATTTGTGGCTTAACACTTTGTATCTGCGTCTACATTTAAGCTTTGAGGTCACAATCTGATAATCTAACTGTACTTACAATAACAGCAGGATACAGTGTGTAACACGGTACAATCTAAGTTGTCATTAACACAATCACAAAACAAGCTGTTTGTTAACATCAGTGATAGAATACAATCAGCATATTAAGCAGCACAGATTCACCAGCACTTATTACTGAAGCAGGTCTGTAGTAATAATGTTTATTAAAAAGCCTTTACGGCCTCCAGGCAGTGGCTGGAGCGCAGGAACCGAGGGAACGAATCTTTGGCCATCAGATTGTAGATCCTCTGCTGGGCCTTGTTGAATGTGTCGGCACACAGAGAGTCCTCAACGCTCAGCAGGGCCTCGCGGGTCTCAGCGTCCAGGTTCACCTAAAGGGAGGAAAAGCAGATTATTAAAATAAGTTTTATGCTTTCCTTTGTTCACAAACGGTATCGATGCTTCGCGTTCTTCTCCACCGACCTCCTGCGGGGCGTCAGGGTTGATAAACTGGCTGAAGATGCTGCTGGCTTTGGTCTTCTGCAGGTTTGAAGGGGAAAACCTGTAGTCCTGGCAAGCCAGCCAGAACTCGAGGTTCTCCTCACTGAACTCTGAACGCAGGAAGCCACGAAACACCTGCAGACCAGCTGAAAGGGAAAAGAACAAAAGTGAGAAAACTAGAAAAGGCAAACTGAATACATGTTTGGGTACAAAGCTCTATGATGCAGTTCTAAGACAGGAAAGTGTAAAATGAAAGTAAACCTTGTCCACATCTTGTGACTAAAGTATTCATATATTTGCATGTATTAATTAGGATTAAAGTCTATGTATGTAACGTTCAAACAACAGCTTCAAATCCACACACAAGCAGCATTCAGTAGCAAGAATGGTAAATGTAAAAAAGTTAAAACAGCAACACCTGACTCAGTAATGTCAGTGTGCAGCAGTATCTAACTAACATTAGCCACTAGCTTTAAAAGTCTATTTTTTATGGATTAATTTAAACTTTTGTGCAGGAATTTTCTTTACTTTTTCAAAGCTGACATACTGTCAATAATATTAGCAATAATATTTAATATAAACACTTTTGGACAGCCAGGATTTATATCAGACCAGTTATTATTACTTTTTATAGCATGTTTGTGGTAAAAATGCAAACCACAGTAAATTTCACTTACTGTTATTACATTACTGATTTGTTGTGTAATATTAAACACTGACAGTTAGAAAATAACATTTCGTTTTAAAAAAAATTGTAAACGAACATTTTTGGACATAATCTGCTCTGATAAATTCACAAATTTATCTTAATTTCAAACATTTCCTTTTAACTTAAAAGATGAAACTGTCAAATACAAGTTTAATACCGGGGGGAAAATCTGAAGTTTGATCAAATTAGTGACAACAGAAAAAGAAGTTTTGGGTCAGTATTTTTACCTAGATTTGCTTCTAGAATGAGAGATCTCTTGTATAAATACAGACATTTCACAAAAAACAAAATATGTATTTTCATCGGTGTAGAAATGTCTTTAAGCATCTGTTTTTCATTGTTTTTAGAGATGTAGTTATCCTTCATCAGACGTTTAAAAGCCCAAAAGATACTCATGAACTTGTGCAAAATTAATGCCTGAAAACTTTTTAAATGCATTTTTATGAGATTGTTAATTATTTTACTGTTTACTCTGGTGCCCTAGCTGTGGAAGTATATTCTTTTGTTTTTCACTGTATAGAAATTGACATGAAATCTCAGTTGGTTTTTACTTGGCAAAGCTCAGGTTTTATCATCTGAACAATATTAGCAGCTCTGTTCTTTTTAGGCATCTCAGTAAGACATGACAGTGAGCCAGCAGGCAGCTGTAAGCAATTTAGCCATCATTAATATGAGGATTAACGCTTCCTTTTCCTAATGTGCCATCAAGAAGCACTATTTCATGGGCTCTTGAACCAATAAATTGACATTAGAAATGTTTAACTAATAACAAATAAAGAGAAAATTGTGCCTTACTTTTGTTGTTTAGCAGAGTTTCCAGGTCCTGAAGGATTTTTCCATCCTGAACCCTGAGTAAAGAGGCAGAAACAGTCAAGCTTTAGCTTCACTGATTTGCTAAATGTGTAAAATGCAGGTTTCAGTAGATTTACTTGTGCTTGTGGTCAGACAAGTGGCTTAACTTCACCCGCATCCCTTTTGCCCTGAAACACACAAGAAATCACACAAAATCAGCAATCATGTATTCACATAAAGCACGATGATCCAGGTAAATACTTACTTCTCCAGGCATGAGGAGGGCAGGTAGGAGAGCCCTTTACACATTGGGGTCTGGTATTAGAATAACTGCAACAGGAAAAACAAGAAAACCAAGTAGACGGATCTGTTTTGCTTCTGTCAGTCAGCTTCCCCGAATACACTGATCTGCTCTTTTATACTGTAGCCGACCCATATGCTCTGTGATCTGTCAGTCTGCTGCCCTCGAATGAGCAGGTGTGGCGATGGCAAAGATAGAGATGAAAACAGTTCAATGAGAGGTGGCGTACGTGCTCACAGGCCATGTAGGCCTGTCAACAGGAGACACAAAGCGAGTCGGGATAGATAATAGCAAAATCAGAGTCCATGGACCTTGAGTGTGTGAATATGTGGTCAGGGTACATTAACAATCTTAAAACTCTGTCATAAACAAACACAGACTGGCCTCTGGAGGTTTTCTAAAGTGATGAGGGAGGAGCAGGTGGACTGAAAACATCACTCTTATCTGGAGAGTCTGAGAACGGCAGGATGGAGACGAACAAGTTTACTGGTGATGGACAAGATAAGATGAGAAAATGAGGCCTCTACCTCTGCAACATTAATTATACCTCATGTGATTTGTTACTTATCTTAGGCTGTTTTGTAAACCTCTTACAGGACTTTCTCCAACCACTGCGTATCTATATGCTACTGCAAATTATGTTGTATAACAAATACAAAAAGTGCTATGATGAGATATAAACTCAAATTGTTAAGTACTATATTGCCAGGGTTGCACCTCTTTTGTGGATTCTTCTGGTGTCGCCCAGGTGTTGTGAGTCCTTTAACTGGCCAATGTGATTTTGGGGTGACAATATATATATGAGACTCCCCATCGGTCAGTTTGAACTGAAGAAACTTATTGGATGAGAGTTAAAACAACTTTGAGAAATACAAATAGGAGTTCAGTTGCTTCCTACTGAATCTCTGAATGCAGTTATTTTTCTCTTTTTCTTCAGTGTTTCTGCAACTTTTATAAACATCTAATTCGAGGTTTGCAGGAACTATATCAGAGACACAGAAACTTCACTGGAGAATTACACACATTTTAATGTTTAATTAAGTGAGTGTACAAATCTGACATGTAAAGATCCTACAGAGGGGCTTTAAACCATTACTTCATGCTCCACCAGTTTAGTGCTGACTGGTCAACATCTACAGGATTTACATGTGTGTCATATGTGGACAGAAATGATGATTGTTTTCATACATCTTAAAACATGCCTTGAGGGGATCTTTAATCAGGTGAATGGAGCAGTCACTAAACTCTTGTCCATGCATGATAAAAAGCCCTGCTCTAAAAAGAGGAAAGACTCCTACAAACAGCTGGAAGCAACAAATTAAACCTCAGATCCTGTTAATGCTTTGAGACCTGTGTTCACACCTTCATCAACTAAAGGCTGTCAAGAATTTAACATTAGTTCTATTACAAAAAATAAAAATCTGACAGAAATGTTTAAAGCACACTGCTTTTATCCATCCCCAAACATGTTTTGAGAGGCTCCTTGACCAACTGAATGGAGCAGTCACTAAACTCTCTTCCATGCATGAAAAAGTCCTGCCACAAAAATTGATTTGATTAGATTTTTTTGCAGAATATTTGTCAACTTTTTGGGCATAATGATCCCTTTCACACTGTTTTAATATTACAATTGTGCATCTCCTGTTGCTGTTTGATGCTACAAATATATAATAAACTCAGAGGACAGACTCCTACAAACAGCTCTAAGCAACAAACTCAACCTCAGCTCCTGTTAAAGCTTTGAGGTCTGTGTACCTTTATCAAGCATATGTCACTAGTTCAACCTTTTATTTAAAAAAAAAAAAAAAAGAAAAGAAAAAAAACAAATGTAGCAGTCACTTTACTCTCTTTCATGCATGTAGAAGCCTTAATAAGTTTTCTTGCAGAATAAGCTGGTCTGCTCTTTATTATGGTCCCTTTCACACTTATATGTGCACTGAGTGACCATGGACTCATGGCCTCAGTATTTTTTGGTCCTGGTTGAGGGTCTCTAGTTCATCAATCACAGATCAATAATATCTATCAGGTGTCTCCTGCAACCTCCAGCTTCAGATCCTCCACACTTGGCCGCCAGCAGGCTCCAGCAGCGGGGGACGGCTGCGCGCTTCTCTCGCTTCCTGCTTCCTCCACAGGAGAAATCCACAAGAAGGAGGGATCAACAGCAGCAGCAGCAGTAAACACGGAGACGTCCTGAGGAGGTCTGCTGGATCCAAGAGGATCAAACCCGGTTGGAGGACAGACTGAGCTCCACTGGTTTCGCCGGATCGGATCCTCTGCAGCCGACATGGGCGGCGGGTCGGTCCGCAGATAGACACCGCGAGTGAGTCACAAAATGGTCTCGTAGGTTTTATTATTAGACCATAACAGCGTCCACAGCAGTGTGAGGATCAAGTTAAACACGATCACCAGTGTACAAGGAGACTAAATCGCTCTTGGATATGTGGGTCAAGATGCGTCAGTGCGCAGTGAGCTGGATTATTATCATGGCTTTGCTCATATTTATAATAATTATTTATTTTATAATGATAATTTCACAGAGCGTCACTTGCTCCTGTCACTGCGGGTGTTTGGAGAAATCCGAGAGAATCCCACGGACCCTGAAAATGCAGTTTTGTTTCAGTTTCAGGAAACGTGTCAGTGGCTGCTCATTCCTGGCTGCATGTTTTGAATTTTTTAAATAATCCTGTGAGACTAAGAGGGTGGCCACAGTAACAGGGACTAACAATGCAAACTGACTTATTAAGCAAGATGGTTGATTCAATTGTAACTGCAAAAAAAGGATCACAGCGTTAGTTTATACCTCTGTCCTCTATTATCAGACAAGATAACACCATGTAACACTGTACAAACCCACTGTTGCCCAGCCAAATTTGACATATTCTAAACCAGTGGTTTTCAGACCAACTGGATCTGGATTATTGACGTTTGACCAAAGCTTTCTCTGCCTGTGACCCCTTTTCACCAGTTGCATATGGTTGTAGTCAGCTCGTGTAGACACTGATAAACTAAAACACCAATTGTCCTGATGATGAAACAAGATCCCCTACAGGTTAGACGAATGTGTGCAAACTTTGAAATTAAACTTTTTTTTTCTTAATTCATCTCCTGTTAAAGACGATATCACTGATTTTATATCCCAAAATGTGCTTACATCTGTTTAAAAAAAAAATATATATATCTTTTTGTTGCTCCAGAGGAAAATAGTCTGAGAAATATCCCAAAGTAGTGTGACTCAGAGTCTGAAGACAAGTTTGGACATGAAAAAGGAAAACAAAAAAAAAAGTCTGGAGGATACAAAGAAGTGAGTTTAAATCTGCTCCTCAGGCTACATTAGCTGCTACTATATGACAAGGCTGATTGTCCAACCAGCTTACTGGAGGTGGAGTTGCATTGTGGGTATTGTAGGCTCCAGGCTTTGTCACAGTCTTTGCTGGTATTCTTTTTGTGCCTCAGCCAAGTGCAAACCATGCACCTAGGGCATCAGTCACTCAAGTCATTAATTCTATTCATATACTAAAGACCTTCCTGAGGAGTCGTGCATATTCCAGCATGCTGATCTTTTGGGTCTCTGTTACTGTAGCTCTCTCTGGTATGGTCTTGATGTTTTCTACCATCCCCTTCTTTATTGTACCAAGCGCATAAACAACCACGGGGATCACGTCAGTGTTCATCTGCCACATTCTCTGTCCTTCTAGCTCTAGATCTTTGTACTTGCACTTCTTTTCTATTTCTTTTACTGCGATGTTTCTGTCTGATGGAATAGTCATATCAGTCAGTTTGCAGATAGAATGCACTATTCATTATTATTATTAATAACAGTATTCATATTTTTGTTATTATTATTACATTAGTTCTCTTTTCGTGACCATCCAGAATCTTCTCATAAAATTTCATCACAATTCTGACTTTGAAAGACTCTTCATATAAATGCCTACCTTAATATTTGAGACACTGACTGACGTACAGACTCTGGTGACTGAAGTGATATCCCTGTTTCCCATCAGCTGACTGTCGACCTGTTATGGGACCCAGACGGACTTGGCTCCTCTGGGCTCACTGCCAGGATGGTGAATCCTCTGGTCCAGACCAGGACAGGAAGAAGCGCTGGGCCGAGCTGTTTGACCAGCTGGACATCAACAAAGATGGACGCATTGACATCCGTGAGCTGCGGACAGGACTGGCGGGACGAGGGCTTTCCAGAGGCTCCTTGGAGAGGGTAAGGCAGCAGAACAACTGAATCACACAGCAGTCGATTCACTCAGGTACCATGTAAATACATGTGTGTGGGCACCGCGTCAGAGTATAGTGGGTATTATATGACATTCAATAAATACAATCAACCAGTTGGTGTTGGATTACATCAAAGTTGCACCTTCGATACTGTTTGGTGTTCATGGCTGTGATTTCAAGGAGCAGCTGGGATCAAGACGGTGTCCAGTTTGACAACCTTGGAGCTACGTTACTGCTTCATGCAGATGATGTGGTTCTGTTGACTTAATCAAAGAGTGACCTTTAGGGTGCAATGAGGAGGTTTGTAGCTAAGTCTGAAGCAGTTGGTTTGAGAGTCAGCACCTCCAAGTCTGAGGCCACGATTATCTGCTGGCAACGAGTGGACTGTTCCTCTTAAGTTGGGGAAGTGGCGATGCCCCACAAAATGAAGAAGTTAGAATATCTCAGAGTCTAGTTCACGGGTGATGGGAAAATTTATGTGAGTATGAGGCAGCGCTAACAGTAATGGAGGCATTGTACCGGCTCGTGGATGTACTGGAACATGAACATGAACTGGAGGGAAAACCTCACTGATGGTCATGAGCTGACTGATAGAATGAGATTGTGGATTCAAGTAGTCAAAATGGGGTTTTTCTGTTGGGTGGCTGAGCTCAGCCTTCGAGACAGGACGAGGACCTCGGATATCTAGATGGAACATGGAGAAGAGTCACTGCTACATTTGGTCGAAAGGAGGCAGCTGAGGTGGTTCAGGCATCTCCAAGTATATCCACAGAAACCTACATGAAGTTTTCACTTGGGTTTGGCCATTTCTTTTGTATAGAGACATGTCAGATTACTGTGCAGGGCTGGTCTTTGTAATTGTTTAGTGTGGTACTGTTGAGTACAATGACAGTACAACATGGATATTGTACATCCTGTAGTACCAGCAGCCACATGCCATTACAGAAAGTGATTTTTAGCACGACTGTGTCTAGCTCTTTGGGGGACCGAAGCACTCATTAATTCAGACAGTCTATATCATAATACATTTATATATAATAATACAACTTTTTACACATTAAAAATGTATTTTACTTCAAAGAACTTAGCTGGATTGGTGATTGGAAGTAAGACAATAAAACACAACTGTGTCCACGTCTGCATTAAGTGCTGCCTGAATATTCAGTGCAAAAAAAAACCCTTGAACACAACAAGTACGGCAGGAACAGAGTGCAAAAGGCACTCTAATAGATTTTTAAGAAGACATGTACACAGGTTTATGTTCAGAGGGTAGAAGGACACTTTTTACGCACTGTGACAGACCCAAGGCCCGCATTTGTCAAGAGTGTTGTTTATATTTAAGGAGAAAAAAAAGGCCCTGGCACACGTGTAGCCAGCATGTAGCGAGAATCAGCAGGAAAGTTGAATCAGTATTAACTCAGTATTTAACTACTCCTCTGTAATGTGCCTTTCAGTTGGGAAAAGAATAAACATCTAAGTTTGGAATTTATATTTCATTGAAATCATTTTATTCAACATGGCTCATTTTAAAAATGTGCCAAAAGTAACTGTTTGCATTAACCAGATTTTGTGAAAACCAAATAAATGACAGAAATTCTTGGACTTCCGGGTCTTGAATACCCAGTTATCTCCCCACTTGCAGTGAAGGCCTGTGTGGGATCTCTTCCATTAAAGAAAACCTCTTTGACACTCCGGATGTGCACTTTTACTGTTTGTGCAACAGCAGCAGCAGAACATCAACAGCTTCACTTTGTGTTGTGAATACACACAGACCGTCTCTCAGCTCTCGGTCCGTCCGTGACTGTTTGTTTTGGTAAGAAGTGTCTGCGTCACTTTCTCTCGTGCTGCTGCTTCCTTTCTCTCTTTTGTGTTTATGTGGAAAAGCTGTAAGAACACAACACAAACTTCAATGCAGTCACGTTTTAGGGACTTGCATCTCTTTGGGATGAAAACTATTCAATTTTAGACTTCAAGGCTAATGTTGGGGTAGGAGCTGGTGAGTGTTTGTGTGCGTAAAAGTAAAGGGCATCATGTTGGCTATTTTGGTAGAAGGAGTAGGTCAAGGAGGAGCTTGTAAACTGAGAATGGTAACCTTTCTCTTGCTGTGCACTTGATCTCTTTTCATATATAGATCATTGTGCAAAGAGTTTACTTCTTTGTAGTCCCATTGGAGCAACTTGCCCATCTCCTTTTTATCCCTCTTTCATTTGTTGTGTTGTTAAGCCAAAACCCATTTCACCAAAAGTTTCTGACAACGTTTTAGTAAGAGGACAGATCACATATTGAAATTCACTTTTTAGAGAATGATAAATGATCATTCCAATTGTTATTTGACAGGGTTATCTGTGCATTATGTTTGCCATACACTGGAAAAAAATGTGAAAAGAAAAAGGGGGAAAAACGGTAAAATGAGTGACAACCATGGCTTCCCAACAAAAATGGTAAAAGTAAAGTAAAAAATCTGAATTAGAATAAAGTCAAATATTTTTATTGTATGTTTTGCAGCTAAAAGTTGTATTTATGTATTTATTTTAGAAACTATTGCATTGATTTTATAAATAAACAGATGAACCAAAAAACTATTTTTTTGGTTTTTATTTATTTTTTATTTTACAGATTTAGCTAAAAATTATTCCAGTCAACCACTGTTACAGTGTTAACATGGGCTCAAGATTATTAAACAGTCTTTTTTTTGGAAGACAAACACAATACTCACAATTATTCATTCCTAAACACTTTTGGTTTAATTTGTTTAGATACATTTGACAATATCATCCAACTATTCCCAAATAGCTCTGCAGAGTCAATTTAATAACTAAAAATATCTTTAATTTTACAGACTTTTTTATTCAAAAAAGAAAACTACTGAAAAATTTAAAAAAAATTTTTTTTACAGTGTTGAGATGACGTGTCGCTATAATATACATTTAAAATGCTATGGAATCTTTACTGTATATTAAATTAACAAAACTAGATTACAGTAGATTCTCAGTTGTAAGTCATAGTGATAGACTGGATGGTCCAAAATATTCTTCAGTACTTTTAAATCCAACATGAATAACATAAACACATAATATGCAGTGTTTTACAGTTATTTGAATAGATCATTCCTCAGTTACACAACATGCTACTGCAGTATTTGACACAGTAGATGCTTATTTAAAGACTACAAGCCCTGGAGTCTTGCCTTTGATATTTCACTTCTGTTTAGTTTAACTAGGTTGTATTTGCACCGATTTACTGAAGCAAACTCAGGCTGTTGTGCAGAATTGTTGATAGACTGTCTTTGCAGTTATTCAGCAGCATTATATGATGTCTGATGTTGCTGGTGTGGACAGACTAAAATAGATTTCTAGTCCTAAAACCCATAAGAAGTGAGAGCTCAGCAGCTCTGTATGATTCGGACACATAATGTACCCGATAAAGCATTTGTTGAATGTGTTAGTAACATTTCATAACTTCTGACTGACTGAGGTTTCGTTCCCAGCAGCAGTTTTAATTCCTTTTCCTGTCTGTGCCGTCAGATCGTGGAGGCTGGAGACACCAACCAGGACGGAGTGCTGGACTTTGAAGAGTTCACACAGTATCTTCAGGCCCATGAAAAGCAGCTTAAACTCATGTTTCGCAGGCTGGATAGGAACAATGATGGTCTGTAGCAGCTCTAAGGGCACTAAGCTGAAATTGAATTAATGACATCAATATTTCAAAACTTTAGCAAAAAAGTTTCTTGTGTTCTTTTTAATTTGCTGTGTGTGACTGGTGGGTGGGTGTCTGCAGGTGAGATCGATGTAGCAGAGATTCAGCACTGTCTGCGCTCAATTGGTTTGAACGTCAGCCTGGAAGATGCCACCAGGATTTTACTGAGGTCTGTTATCAGTATTTCACTTCACATTAACTCTTTCCACCCTGGAGGTCCCTGTATGGAGACCAGGCCATGTCTGTTAAAGTAACCTGCCAACATTTTTAGAAGGCACATTCAGTTAGACAGCCACTTTGTAACTAACTCTGGTGTAGTTTCTTTTCTGATGCTTTAAAAAGTAAACTTTTGTGGCACTGATGTTCGATAACATCAGTATCACCGGAAGTCTGATGCCGGAGTCTTTCAAGTCACAGTTTAGTTTGGCGATGGGGAAAAGGATATTCATAGCATTTGAAAATTCTCCAGCAAGCAAATTTTAATAGGATTGATGCCGTCAAAACTGTCCTGCACCTATTGGCACCTGCTGGATGGAATCTTTTTTGTCTTGTCAGTTAGAGCAGGTTCTGCATTTTCCCCTATAATGTTTAGAAATGGGCTGCAAGGTGGAGCAGTGGTTAGCACCGTTGCCTCGCAGCAAGATGGTCACCGGTTCACATCCTGGTGAGGACACCTGGGATCTTTCTACATGGAGTCTCCATGTTCTCCCCGTGCAGCGTGGGTTATCTCCAGGTTCTCCAGCTTCCTCCCACACAGTCCAAAAACATGTTGAGGTTAATTGGTGATTCTGAATTGTCCGTAGATGTGAATGTGAGTGTGCTTGGTTGTCTGTCTCTAAGTGTAGCCCTGTGATAGACTGATGACCTGTCCAGGGTGTCCCCTGCCTTTGCCTAAGTCAGCCACGACCCTAATGAGGATTAAGCAGTGTATAGATAATGGATGGATGGATGGATGGATGTTTAGAAATGAACTTTACCACTAGTGGTAAACCACGCATCGCATTGTTATGACACACTGCTAATGCATTAACCCCTTAAGCCCCTGGCTATTTTTTATTTTATTAATTTCCACTTGAAAATACATCCCCAAATTTGGGCCCAAATGAACAGAGTCAAGCTCTGTGGAGAGACACTTATCCATTGAGCCCAACACAGATTGAAACACAGTAAGTATCCTTGCTACCAAGCAAGAGTGACATTTGAAAAACTTAAGGAAAAAGGTACAGTTTTACTTCTTCTTCCAAACCAAAACTGTACATTGGAGAGTAAATACCAGCTTTTAACAATGAGTCAGTGGCACTGATGATATTTAACCTGTTTTAAGATTTTGAACTGGAGCTCTACCAAATTAGATTTTAGTCGTCGTCGTACCAGACAGCCTAGTGAATGTGTCTGCTCGGCAACCTTCTAGAAATGGTTTTATAACAGATATGGTCTGGTCCACGTACAGCAGCCTTCATGATAGATGCTAAAAATGAACAAATTATTGATCCTGTCGCACAGTTTGTACCTTCTTTCTACTCTCTTTGAATTTCATAGCACGTGTTTGTGTTTCTCCCAGTATGGACAAGGACGGCACCATGACCATCGACTGGAATGAGTGGCGAGACTACTTCCTGTTTAACCCCATCACTAACATGGAGGAGGTGGCGCGCTACTGGAAACGCTCAATGGTGAGGTCAGATACACTGAAACACTCATTTTAAACAAGAGCAGCACAATGTATCTCTATGTAACAACCTGGCTGGTTAGGCAATTCACACAAAACACATACACATTCTTTGCAGTAGTTCCAGTCATCCACAGTGCAGAATACTAAAATATAATGTTATTTAAATACCAATAAATAACACCAAAACTACATAATTTATCAGCCAGAAACTAATCATTGGATTTTCCTTTTTCCAATTGTTGTTGAACTAATCATATGTCACGTGGGGTTCTTATGGTGACCGTAACAAATTTAAGCTTTAAAACCTGGTGTTTCATCAAATTCACTTTATTCCACGACTCAGTTTAAAAAATCAACAAAAATAAACTGTCTATGGAAACCAGATTCTGCAAAAAACAAAAAATCCTGCATTCCTCGACACAAACATGAAGCCTGTTACTAAGTCAGCTGCTACAAGAGTCACATGGCAAAAATTCAGATTCACATTTTGACTGAACTTGACTTGACTGCAGACTGTGATCACTCAGAGTGGAAAGGACACAAGAATGGAAACGACATTACATTGTGTCGAGTCATCATAATTTTTTTCAAATATTAGTGACACCTGTAGGCATTTGGGAAAACGTACAAACTGATTACAGGTTTTTTAAATTTTTGTACAATAAAACACAAAGAACTTTAGCTTAGTTTTCCTTTTTTTTATGATTTATGTCAGTTTACTGTTGTTATACTTCTAGACATGCTTGTGCTGTTTCCGTAAATGTACAGGAATTAAAAATGAGCCTACAGTGAGTAAAATTGTGCCAGAAGCAGAAAACGCTCCAACATTGTTTAAATTTCAGAGAGTTAATACATACTGTTCAACAAAGAAAAACAGAATTGTAAATATTGATTCCAATTATTTCTATCCTCACATATTTTTTCATACTTATTCTGACCTTGGTGGCTTCAGTAGATGTTGGACATCGGTGAGCAGCTGACAGTCCCAGATGAATTCACAGAGGAGGAGAAGAAGTCCGGCTATGTGTGGCGGCAGCTGATGGCCGGAGCTTTGGCCGGATCCGTATCTCGGACTGGAACTGCTCCTTTAGACCGCATCAAAGTCTTCAGGCAGGTCGGTGATCGGTCTGAAACATACAGTTCATGATTTGTGTGATTTTTTTATGATTTGCGACAGAGAGCTTCATCGTGACACTTCAGTCAGCCGTTACTGCTCTACACAAAGTGACAGCTTTCTTGCTGTTCTCTACCAGGTACACGGCTCATCTGATTTTAAGGGGAATGTGGTGAGCAGCTTTCAGTACATGGTGAAAGAGGGAGGACTGCAGTCGCTGTGGAGGGGCAACGGAATCAATGTTCTAAAAATTGCCCCCGAGACGGCTATAAAGTTCACAGCTTATGAAAAGGTAAGAAGACATCCTGACATTATTCTCTCTTTCCCCCTAAAGGCTACCTGTCAAACATTTATTAGGATTTTTCATTTTATTTTCAAATTTTTATGAGATTAATATTTCACTTCATTTCTCCTCACTCATTGCCCGTCTTTAGTACAGTCAAATACTTAAAGGAATCATTACATTATGTACAGCTTTTAAATAGGATTATTATCATCCTTTTTCACATTTCAGGGTGGCTACATTTTAATTTTTATTTGACTTATAACACTGCTTCCTATTTATCTTGTACACTTTACAGCTACAAGTGTCAACATTTTTAATCTACATGTTACTGTTGTGGGCTACAAGTTGGCTCGGTGGTTAGCACTGTTGCCTCTCAGCTAGAAGGTCACCGGTTCGCATCCTGGTGAAGACACCCGGAATCTTTCTGCATGGAGTTTGTTCTCCCCGTGCAGCGTGGGTTCTCTCCCAGTTCTCCGGCTTCCTCCCACAGTCCAAAGAATATGTTGAGCTTAATTGGTGATTCTAAATTGTTTGTAGGTGTGAATGTGAGTGTGCTTGTTTGTCTGTCTCTAAGTGTAGCCCTGCATTAGACTGGCGACCTGTCCAGGGTGTCCCCTGCCTTCGCCCTAAGTCAGCTGGGATAGGCTTCAGCCCCCCTGCGACCCTAGTGAGGATTAAGCGGTGTATAGATAGTGGATGGATGGATGGATGCTCCTGTTGTGCTGTTAATTTTGCAAGTCAAATTCTTCGTTTGTGTAAACCTGCTTGGCGACAAATCTTTCTGGTTCTGATTCTGAATAGGTCGACATTTTTGGAAGTATGTTTATTCTCTTATTTAGAGTATCTCTAAGTGTTGCCTGTAATTTGCTGGAGTCTGCGCTGGTTGCATGGCAGCCTCACAGTGAGAAGACTTCAGAAAGTCACTGATCCTGGTCAAGCACATAACACCCCACAAAACCACAAGACATAATGTATTTAATTTTGCGCTTTAGAGATGCTGCTTGGCAAATGTGGTTTTCTTTGTACACCAATATTATTTAAACATCAAGGGATTCGAAACTGCTTCACCTCTCAATAATTGCATTACTTCTTAGTTGACAAGTATTTCTTTATCTGAACAAGCAAAAACTAACTCTTCAGAATAGATTATTTTGTAAACCTGTGATCAGTGACACGCATCACAGAAAGTCATTTTTCTTCATTTAGAATCATTAATCATTTGTCTGTGAGCTCCTAAATTATGCTTTTTTGTCCCTTTTTACTCTGTAAAGATCAAGAGCATGATGCGTGGCAGTAATGAAGCAAGAACTCTGAGGGTTCATGAGAGGTTTGTCGCCGGCTCTTTGGCAGGAGCAACAGCTCAGACGGCCATTTATCCAATGGAGGTAATATCAGGGTAATATAAACATACAAATATTAAAGTAGCCTCAAGAAAACACACTTTGTTCTGCCACATGCCTTCAATGAACTGACTCCTTTCTCTCTTCTTCTCTATCTCTCTTCCTCTTCCTTCTCTTCAGGTGCTGAAGACTCGACTCACACTGAGAAAAACAGGTCAATACTCAGGAATGGCAGATTGTGTCAAGCAGATCCTGCAGCGGGAAGGTGTCGCAGCCTTCTACAAGGGCTACGTACCAAACCTGCTGGGTATTGTGCCGTACGCTGGCATCGACCTGGCCGTCTACGAGGTCAGAGAGACGTGAAAACACACAGCTGTCACGGTGCACTTCTCCTCAGTGTTTACCTTCTTCTTGCCACCTTTGCTCCACAGAGTCTGAAGTTTGCTTGGCTGAACAGGAACAGAGGTCTGGCCGATCCTGGGATCATGGTGCTGGTCGGGTGTGGTGCCGTCTCCAGCACATGTGGACAGCTGGCAAGTTACCCACTGGCGCTGATCCGCACCCGAATGCAGGCACAAGGTGAGGATAACTGTGGTCATGGATGGGTGACAAACTAAAGGAAATCCAACATAAAGTGTCCTAATAGGATGTTGAGCCTGATCGCCATTCATCTGGCAGATATGACTTCATTTTATGGTGTGATGGTAGCGGTGGAGATCATAAGAGCATATTACACCCATAGACTCCTATTAGTTTGTTGAGCTTTATTGGTGACTGTCATTCACATGATCTTCTGACCTATCAAAACATTTATTGAGAATTTTAAGTGCATTCACTAATTTATTTTGGCGTTCCTTTAATTTGTCACTGTAAAGCTGATGAATAAATGACATCAATGATTTAGCCAATAGTATTGAAAGAATTGTATAACATACCTCACTGCTCACATTTAAGCTTGATTAGGTTCATACATGAGCCACTGGTTATCAGTAATTTGCCATAACTCAAACACAGAGTTTGTAACAGGGTCATTCCATCTCAAATCATCAAATTTTTAGAACAATTTCTGCTTGATCTCTGTAATTTGCCCGTTTTCTTATACTATAAAATATGGATATTATTAAATATATTTGTCAAATTTAAGCTTGATATATCAAGTTGTTGTTTTTTTTTAATTCCTTTTGCGGGTTGATTCACTTTCAGTAAATTTTGTCACACATTGAAATTTTAGGCTATGTGTAAACACCAATCTCTCAAAACAAACCTATTAAGAAACTGTAGCAGGTAAAAGCCTGAAACAACACTGTAGTTTCACATTATTTCATTGACCCAGAATCTGGACAAGTAGATCAAACAATGTGTGATTATGGGTAAGTTGAAAAAAAATGAAGCCATTATAAAAAGTCCGGTATTGAGCACACATTAACATAAAAAATTGATGGAATAAATAGAATGAAAATAGAATAAAACATTTTTTAATATGGGTTATATTTCTTTTTTGGATTCCACAATTTACATTTATGTTAAAAAAAAAAAAAAGATGGTCAAGCAGAAAACCTCTGATGATTCGAGATGGAAAAATCCAAGATGTGAACATGGACATTGTAAAAACAAAAAAGGATGAAGGTTGAGCTTTGCTGACTCTATAAAAGACAACAAAAATGTAACACTCGGTCCTCTTACTTACTTTTTCCAGATAATTCAGCTAGACTTTCACTGAGTTTACACAAAGCTCAGTTGTTTCCATACTTAGGTCAAGTGATGGCGAACAAGAACTCCATGCAATGAGGAGGACTGTGGGATGCAGTTGAGAAAAACACAAGCAAATTAAGTGTTGTAATAGAAGCGTCTTAATGAATCTCACCCCTTTTCTCTCCCATCAGCTTCAGTGAAAGGAGCCCCTAAACTCTCCATGTTGGCTTTGATCCGCAACATTGTGACCAAGGAGGGCATTGCCGGACTTTATCGAGGAATTTCCCCCAACCTGCTGAAAGTTGTCCCTGCTGTCAGCGTGTCCTACGTCGCCTACGAGTACACGAGGATAATGCTGGGAGTGGACATCGAGGGTAGGAGGGGAGGAAAGGGGAAAGGGTAGCAAGAGGTTTGGGGTGGCTTTCATGGCAAGCATGCACAGATCTGCTGGCAGCGCATGAATGAGGACATGGGCCTTGACTGTGGATGTTCCTGAGACTGCACTGGTTTCCAAGATGAGGATGACATAAAAACAACAAATAAATGTTATATATAGAGTTATATATGAACTGGCAGCTGCTGGAGAGGATCAAGTGTGATATATTGGTTTTGAGTGCATGCCAGCAGTTGTGTGAAAGCTAACCAAGCAGCATCTTGCACTTGCAGTGACTTGGAATGATGAAGATTTGCATGAACTTGCCTGAGAACAGTGTACCCAATCTTGGAAGCTATGTTACATTCCTACAGCATTATCTTTTCTCCCAGGTGGGATTTAGAGAAGATAGAGGACTGATCCAGTGTACTGTTTTGTAAGTGAGAGGAACCTGAAGGTGCCGCACATCCACGTGAAGTTCCAGAGTCGGGACTTTGATTGAAATGTCTTAAAATAATGCTAAAGTAGAGCGGCAGTCATCAAAGATAGTTACTGAACTTTGTTCCTGGAGGAGATGGAGGAGAAAAGAGGAGAAGACACGTTCAACTGTCTCTTTCCTGGAAGGATTACTACTAAGTAAAGCGCACCGAAAAACTTCACATTTTACAGGTGAAAAGCTGCCAAAGCTGCATCAAGAAGCTCAGAGGATTAATAGTAACCACCTCTGCAACATGTGTGTCATCAGTGTTCACTACATGGTCCAGTACCACGCAGTATTTATATAAACACTCTGGTAAAGAGGTAACTTTGTATCACAACTACTGTATGTGAAATATATTTAATGCCAATGAACACTTTTGATCGTCAGTATTTATGGGCAAATAAATGCATGCACGGTGCTGCTTTTCTTATGCACTTTCCATTGAAGTTTTTATTGAGGAATGAATGTTACAGATGTTGAGAGGATGTGTCAGTCTGCAAACATGGACTAAGCTTACTACTTTGTCGTCAGGTCCATTAACTGATTCCTGTCTCAGCCATTTTGTCTTCAGTAGCAGTGAAACTTCAGATTCAGATTAGTTTTATTGTCATTGTAGCAAGTACAACGAAACGTAGACCCTACAGTGTTTATTTCTATTAGATTCACTGAGAACTTTTGCCTGTGCAGGACAATAATTATTAAATGAAATGTTGAGGTAAGGTTTTGGTAACCATCAAACATCCAATATGTTCAATTTTCCAAGTTTCCTGCAAAAAAAAAACAACAATGAGGTCCAAAAGTCTGAGACCGCTTGTGACAATTCTTTTGCTTTGCATTTGTTTTGAATTTAATACAATTGTTTCATTATCAGCTGAACAATTTGAATGAATTTGAGTAAAAATTTGAAATTTCATCAATGCAGAAATTGCTTTTTAAAAAAAAGTCTTAATTCAACTACTGATCTAGAAATAGTGCAGAATCTTAAATATTTCTTCTATGTTTTGTCGGAATTTTTTGTGTTTGAAACTTCTGATTATTTAATAGTTAGCATGAAAATGTGACAGATTTTTAGCGTGGTCCCAGACTTTTGGACCCAATTGTAAAATGAATTTTAATTTAGTACCATTCATTTGCCAGGTAGAGACTTAGCTTTTTGATTAGTCAACTCCTATTAAATACAAGGGATATTCTTAGTCACTGCACAACAGAGGAACTGAACAGGCAAAATTTTCTTTAAAAGCAAGGAATAAATGACTAGTAAAAGAATATTACCTTCATTTTCTTTGCAAACAGTGTAAATCTACATTTTGATTTTTAGGAAACGTCCAAGAAAATTTCAAACCAAAAATTTAAACAACGGCTGAATTGTAAACCAAAACTAAACTTGAGTGAATGGCAGAGAAATTAAATCCCTCTGATGAGGTAAAAAAAAAAAAAAAAACATTTAGCAGACACAGGTGGCTACAGAGAAACACTGTATGAAAATATATGTTTTATATAACACGACAGACACTGGATTTTATTCATTTATAAAGCCTTTCTCCTTTACACGACTTTATTGCTGTCTTTCAGTGTGTGCCCTCAGACACCACATTCAAATAATTGGATTATGCTGCTGTTTTTCCTGAACTTTGAAAATCCAGTTTTACTTCCTGTGTACCTGTGACTAAAATAACCTGCAGAACGATCTAAAGAGTTTTTATTCTTAAGGCAATTTATGTATTTAATTTCATCTTATTTCACTTCTAGCTGCTCTTATTTTAGTTGATTCATTTGTTTGAAAATCTTAAATCATCTACTTAAATTTTTATTACATTATTATATCAAGTTTCTTATTTGTGTGTCCACTCTCTTTAATTTTTTTTTTATTTGGCTACATTGTAAATGAGGCTTCTATACCTAAAGTCAGTAAATAAAGACTGAATAAAATGCTTCATACAAAGTTTCACAAAATAACCTATAGGGAACCTCTTGGAAACACTTCCTGAAGTTTATTTATGTGACCCTAAAGAGAACATTCCCAGGACCCCAAGGCTTCCCAAAATAACTTTCAGGGAACCTTCTGGTACTATTACCTGAAGATTATTTATGTAGACTCTTCAGGGAACGTTCCCAGAATCATGAGAGTTTCGCAAACTAACCTTCGGGGAACGTTGCCAGAACATTTATGAAGGTTCCCTGAAGGTATCTTCCCAGAACCCTTAGGTTTCACAAAGTAACAATAACAGAACCTTCAAGAACTGTTCCAGAATGTTCCCTGAAGGTTACTGTTTGCTGGTGTTTTTCCTCACTGCGCACCTGGGACCTGGAATCACCTGTAGAACTATCTAAATCCAAAACGTGACTTATTTTTATCTTCAGTACAACTCTGGTTTTATATTTCAGCCTTTTTTTATCGCTTTTAAATGAGGCCTCCATACTTCAATGTGCTCTGAGTTTAATAAGGATTAAATAAATTGCATCATCCAAGCAGGCACCCATAGGTTTGACAAAATGACCTTTAGGGAACCTTCTGGGAATGTTTTTTTTTTTTTTTTTGTGGAAACTTCCAAGAGTTCTAAAGGTTTCACAAAATATCTTTCAGATAATGTTCAGCCTTCAGGAATCCTAGGATTGTTCCCTAAAGATTATTTATGTAGACACTTCAAGAAATGTTCCAAGAACCCTGAGAGTTTCAGAGAATAAGCCTCACGGAATGTTGCTACAACATTTGTAAAAGTTCCCTGAAGGTTAATGTTCTGGGGTTTTTGCTCACTGTGCACCTATAACCTGGAATAACTTGCAGAACAATCTAAAATGTGACTAACTTTTAGTATTTTTACAATTCAGGTTTGTTAAATTTTTTAAAATCTTATTTTATTTTCATTGTAAAATACTACTCCATATCTCAATAAGGATTGGCTAAAACACTTGGCACAAGCACGCAGGAGTGTTGTAAATACCGGGTGTCTGGTCTACACTCCCGCCAGGAGGAGGCGATGTTTTTATTATTCAACGTCGGACCAGAACCCCTCGAAAGCATAAGGAAGAAGAGGAAGAAGAAAAACCCGGGGTGGAAGATGCATTGATTGGTTATTTTAAGCAGGGAAGTTTGCCGGCGTGGTAGGCGATCTCACTCACATTGGTGTCCCCGTACGCTCCCGTTAACCTTCCCGCTTCTGCGCAGCTCGACCCGGCCACAGCTATCCAGCCTGCCCCCTGTGTGTCTATTCGCCCCTTGAGAGCAGCATGTCTGACTACGGCGGTCTGCCATCTAACGGAGTCGGCGCTGGGATGAAAAAAGACGCTTTTGCAGATGCTGTACAACGAGCCAGACAGGTAAGTCCGAAGAAAGCGGCTCGGGAGCTAGTTAGCTGCTGGGAAACCGCAGCTAGCTTAATTACCCGTGACGTTAGCTTTGTAGTTAACGAGCTAGCAGCTAGCTGTTAGCTTCTCGTTTGTCTCACACGCTCCGCGAGTCGAGGCTGTAACTGAAAGCGGGGTGAGTGAGCAGCGACGTCGGTCTCTCTTAAAATAGAATAATTTTGTCGCCACCGGGATCCTTGAGTTAAGTTAAATGGACTTAAGCTAAGTTAGCTCGGTTAACTAGTTACTATAGTTAACGGTAAGCTGATCTTCAAGTCAAGCCGCCGTTATTTATATAGCACATTTAAAACAACGACCCATTAGCCGGAGTGCTTTCCACCAGAGAAATAAGATCGGTGTTTAAATATATCGGACATGTTTAAATGTTAGGGTCGAGACCCTTCAGTGTTATTTAACATATAGCCTAACTAAAATTAAATACTAAGGTTAAAACTAGAGCCCTACACCGATATAGCAGTTAGCTGATATGACCGGAAAACACATTTGCACAAACGCATGTTTCTGTGGTTAAGATATTGTGGAATCGACGTATATGTTGTTCGTTAAGATTCTTCTTTTCTACAGATAATTGTTAGGAAAATTCTTCAGTGGAGTCCTAACTACTCCAAATCAATACACAGAGTCGTCTTTTAAGTCAAAGCAAAGTTTTACTTGCAGCAAAGAATCACATGCACAGTACAGATTCTGAACAAATGACATCAGAGTCAAGAAATGTAATACAGACATACAAAAGATTTCTCCTCTGCTCCCATCTGCTGAGCACAGGCTTGGTTACTTTTTTGTAAGTTCTGTCTTTCACGGCCTTGTGTATTTCAAGAGTTGGACAAAGAGCATTGAATCATAACATATAACACTGGATTTTTAGAACAATGATATTGCTGAAAAAGGTGCCTCAAATAATGTAGTCAATTATACCGTATGTCTAGCAGAGCAGCTCCAACTCCAGTCTTTACAATACACTTGGTGCTATGAGCAGCACATGTAGCAGAGTCTATCTCAGACAATGGTGAGGAGTCAGGTGGTGTCTTCACAGGAAGCTGCTAACTAGCTTGTGAATAACATTGCTTGAAAATTAATAAGTATTGATAGTCTTTTTACTTTATCAATATCTCTCTAAAATATACATGAGTGTATGTAAACACTATCAGCCGATATATCAGTATTGGTATGTTTTAGTTTTAAAAAAACATAATCTGTTAGGGTCTAGTTAAAACCTACAATACTAAGACTACAATACTAATAATTATCAAAGTATACCTGACTAATTTGAATATTGATGTAAGACCGCGCAATATATTATATAATACTAGGCTTAACATAAGGGTTAAGATTACCAACCTACAATGTTATATATTTCAACAAATTGCGTGACTAATTTCCAAAAAATTAATGCCTAGATCCTGCTCATGGAAAACCCAATGAATCCAAAGACTCCCCATGAGCAGCATATTGGCAACAGTGGAGAGGACACACTACTTTATACAGGAAGAGACCTCCAGCAGAACCAAGCTCAGGGAAGGCAGCCACCTGCCTCGACCCATTAGGGTGAGGGTACAGGGGAGGGGGAAAAGGAAAGCAAAGACAGACGACAAACAGGAGAACATAAACAGTGGACACGTCGGTCAGACCAATAGCTGCAGATCAGACAATGCAGAAATACCTGAGAGAGGTTCGGGGATAAAGAGGACAAAGCTCAAACTAACTTGTAAAGAAAACCATATGAATAGGATAGCCAGGGTAAGGCGTACTGACTTTTTAAAGAAAATGAGGTAGAACTATTAAAGCAAACGCATAGAAAGAAAAGAAGAACCTAATTCAAGTGATCACACCTAAACAGGGTGATTTAAAGAAACTTAAAGGGGGCTGTTTCAGGAATACCAAAAAAGCAAGCAAAAAAAATAAAGATTGAACTCTTAATTCTGACTTGAAATTGAAAATTGTGGGACAGGATTTAATGAGACTGTTTCAGCGTCTGGGTGCAGGAAGCAAAAAGTCCTGTCGCTTTTGGTGCTGAGGCACGAGTGCATCAAGATTCATCGTACCCAGTCTATAAAACTTCACAAGACATTTAACAATTGCTTCTGTCATAGCATTGCCTATGTCCTGAAATAAACTCCACTGTCGCTGTGTCTTGATAATTAACTTCAAATGGACAAAGTAATGCTTTTAATTTATTTACTGACTGGAAGCGTTTCTCGAGTTTCAGTACTACGGAGTTCTTTTCTTGTACAGTCAAAGCTTAGGATTTCAGCTAATGGTTGCTTTCATTATTAACAAGTCTTCTGATTGTTTTCTTCTTAATTAGTTGATAAAATATTAATGTAACTTGCTTTATATTGTTTAGTTTATGTAAGGAACAGCTCCAAACCAAAGGACATTTAATTCATAGAGAGTTACTACATTTAAAAGCAGTTACATATACATTTTTGAGAAACTGTAACTACACAATGTTTGACATTTTTGCTTTCTTTTCTTACCAATGACAGTGCATTGAATATTTGTGGATTGTGGACAAAACAAGACATTTGAGGACATGATCTTGGGCTCTGATTGACATTTTGGACCATTTTCTGACATTTATAAACCACTGATCTAATTGACAAATAATACTGACTTGAATGGAAGCAACTGTAACTTAAGCAATTTCGTCTTGGGGATAAATAGAGTATCTCTGCTTCTAATTCTGATAATCAACAACGAAAGTAGTCTTTATCAGTTATCCAGGTATTTGTGAGATGGATCAAAAAAGAGAGGTCGAAACTGATGCACCAGAAACACTGATACCATGGCATTCTGTGGGTCAAGTTTAAAAAATACTGCTCTTACCATTTCCATAATACCAAGTACGTAGTTCTGTCTATAGGTAAATCCTTACAGCCTGGGAAAATTGCCCATTTTCGTTTTGTAACAGATGCTTTGTGTTATACATTTCAAGTCCATATGACCATATTATACACTGCCATCATCAGTCAGTTCTTTCCTCATGATTAAACTGATCATCGTGTGTCCGTGGAGCGTCACTTTAAATGTGATTATCTTTTATTTTATATAAAATCATGATTATGCAACTGAACGTGGTTAAAAGGTCACTTTGCTCTCTACATGATAGAAATAGAAATAGTCGTACCAAAACTGGAAAACCTACCTGAATGATCTTCTGAACTACTTTGCAGACGTGTTTTGTTCAATCCAGTGTTCACCTCTTTCCAGATTGCAGCTAAAATCGGTGGAGACGGCGTTCCCCCTGTGACCAACAACGGAGGAGCCGAGAGCTATCCATTCACAGCACAGAAACGATCCCTGGAAGAAGCAGGTTGAACATCAGAGCAAACAGGCTTTTTATTTTAAGTTGTTTGTCCACATTGTAAAACTCCTTTCTTCTTCTGTTTCCAGATGAACCTGATGCCAAGAAGGTAGCATCACAGAGTGAAAGAGATTCAGCAATGTGTACGTTAAATAAACATATTGATCCTATTGCAAGCCCTCGCTTTACTTAGTTTCCAACCGCTCACCAGTTTTTCTTCCCTTCCAGCTATTGGAGCTCAGCTAGCTGCCCTGTCCCAACAAAGGTATGCTAGAGTTTCTTTTACATGAATGCTTTTAGTGCTTATAGTTATGAAAGAGGTCATTTTATATATCATCATTTTGTCTATTGTATTATGTGTCTGCAGTGTCAGGCCCTCCACGATGACAGAAGAGTACAGGGTGCCTGATGGCATGGTCGGTCTCAGTGAGTACATGCATATGCATTTCCTAAATCTAACATATGATACCTGTGTCACTGTGTTAAACATGTTCAAACAAAATTTTAAATATCTTTGCTATTGCCCCCAAAGTTATCGGCCGAGGAGGTGAACAGATTAACAAAATACAGCAGGATTCTGGCTGTAAGGTCCAAATTGCACACGGTGAGTTATGTGTGAAGTACCTCACATTTCTTAAAGTGTCATGGATTTTTCAGCTGCTCTTGGACTAATAAGTGTTGTCTGATGATTTCACAGACAGTGCTGGTCTTCCAGAGAGAAGTGTTTCTCTGACAGGGTCACCAGATGCCATTCAGTAAGTTGGTTTTCACATTCGTGTTTACAGCTGGGTTGGGCAGATTTTTTTTTGTTCAGCATCCATTGGGCAAAATTCCACAGTAACTTTTGAGCTTGGTGTAGTTCACGTTTGTTTTCATCTGTTAGAAACATCACATTAGACTTTAGTGATTTAAAGGGCATGCGTGTACTTTTTTTTCCCCCACTTCAGACAGGTTAGCTGTTACACAAACAAGTGCTGTTTAAGCTACAGTTAAACCTTGTTGGTTGTCCATTAATGTAACAGCTAGCAGTTCAGTGATAGTAACACAGAAATGCTACTGGGTTCGACCTTGTAGGATTGCCATCACGGCTTTGTCTGAAAGGAGCAAAAGGAAAAGTTTTGTTTCTATTTTCATGAAATTTACGTCTGTAGGATAAATTCGCAACCAGAGGATTGATGGCCGGCCTAAACACACTATGCATCATGTATTAATAAGGTGTAGTTTTAGCTTCAGAAATTATATTGTATAAAATTAGAATTCCATAGTGGATTGCACTATTTGGATGAGTTTGGCTTTAAAAGCAGCGCTTCCTTTCAGTTTGTATACAAACCTTTCTTTGCAAAGACTGTCAAACCATCGTCCTTACTGTAATCTTGACCATTTGTATAAATAACTAGGTGCCTGAAGGAAGCCAGTGGGGGCTAATTAATTTAGAGGCTTACCTCAAGTGTCCTAACCTAACCACAGCCACAGGCAAAAAGAACGAAGTGTTGGGATTTGGGAACTCCCTTTTAAATCAGCTAGATTTTACCCTTGTTTTTATAGTTATTTGGCCTGTGACCAACATCAACAGCTGATGCCCAAGTGGGGAGCAACAAGTGTACTATTTTGGTCCTCAGCTGTTAACAAATGTTATTGAATTAGGGGGGTTTCAATTTTTCCTACCTAAAACTTGAAAAATGAAAAAAATGAAAGTGAAATCTGCTATGTGTATGCCAGAAATGGACTACAACAATTTAAAGCATTAAAGATGCCTTCTCTTTTCTGAACGCTGCAGCTTTCCAACACAATGGCACACTGTAGGTGCAGTTAATAATTGCTCAGGTTGCCGGTAATGACTCAAGATACTGTGAGCCATAAACGAATATGTGTTCTTCAATCATTCCATTATTTTTCTTTCTATTTGAATTTGCCTTCAGGAGAGCCAAGGCGCTTATAGATGACATCGTGTCCAGGGGTCATGAATCAACCAACGGTCAGTCGGGTTCCATGCAAGAGATGATCATTCCTGCAGGGAAGGCTGGTCTTATTATCGGCAAAGGAGGGGAGACCATCAAACAGCTGCAGGTGAGACTAGAGATAGAGCTCTAATGATCACATGATACATAATATTACTGTGCAAATACTGATAAGAAAATTATTATTAGAAAAAAAAAAAGTCTGTTCTGATTTCCAGTATCACCTAATAGAAAATTGCATCAAGTAAACAGTGTAACATGCTGTAATTAGGTTAATCTGCCATGTGTTTATAACAAATTTCTTCTGCAAATATCCCAGGAGCGAGCTGGAGTTAAAATGATTCTTATTCAAGATGGATCTCAGCCACCCAACATAGACAAACCGTTACGCATCATTGGAGACCCCTACAAAGTGCAGGTACTCTTTAGGCACAGTGGAGATGGTTTCAGTGAACTGTCCCTGTTTGTTCCGTATTATCAACTTCTTCATGTCTTTCTTTGTGTTGCCGCTGCAGCAAGCAAAGGAGATGGTTAATGAGATTCTACGAGAACGGGATCATCCTGGTTTTGGAGACAGGAACGAATATGGATCAAGGATGGGAGGAGGCGGTGGCGGCGGTGGTGGAATAGATGTAAGTAATGTTTGTTGGTGTGTGTTTAAAGAGTGACAGCACAGTTACAGCTGAAAGTACAGTGTAATGCATGTCTTTCATTCTTTTAATAAGTCAGATTCAAATCAAGTTTATTGTCATTTTGCTGTACATACACAGTAGTACAGGCAAGATGAGAGAGTGTTTCTTCAGGATTTTTCAACCAGCAAGTTTTGTGGTTCAATTCAATATCTCTAACCTCTTTTGTTGTTGAATTCTGCAGATAGCCGTGCCCCGACACTCTGTGGGAGTTGTGATTGGTCGCAATGGGGAGATGATCAAGAAGATCCAGAGTGATGCTGGCGTGAAAATACAGTTTAAACCAGGTGAACTCTTCAGACATTTTTGTAAAACTAAAACCACATATTTCATTACATGTCACAAATACAATAAAATACCATAGAGTGGGTTTGTGGCCAGACAAAGACTTACTAAATCAAAGGATGCTTTTTGTCCAAAATGAAGCAATTTTCACAATTTCATTGTGAGGAAACGCAGCAGCTGCTCTTATTGTGGCTAGGCACAAAGATGTATTGTTCCACATAATTGAGACATTAGTGAAGGTTTTCTAAAATGAATAATTTGTACTGTTCTGATAAAAATTCTTAAAGCCCTCATCAATAAACTAAACTGTCCTTTTGTCACACCTTACAGATGATGGAACAGGTCCTGATAAGATTGCTCACATTATGGGTCCACCAGACCAGTGTCAGCATGCTGCTTCAATCATCACTGACCTCCTGCAGAGCATCCGAGCCCGAGAAGAGGGTGGGCAGGTAAGTCCCGAGTAGGACTGAATGATTTGGGAAAAATCTCTAATTGAGATTTTTCTGATGGATGTTGTCATTGCAATTTGATTTGCAGTGTAATTTTTAAAGTCAAGTATTGGTTATATGGTCACTGTGTACTGGATTTAGTACGATACCATGAAAATATTACCTGCTATATATGCTAAAGCAAAGATGAGAACTTAGATATGAATCGCTTATGTGTCGATTGCAATTTTTAAACTGGCTTTACTGAACATTAAACATTTATCAGAAAAGCTCAAGCTGTTTTAAGTTAAATGAAGTAATAATAAGAAAAATAAAAGTATGGCAATAAGAAAAAAGGATATTTCTGTAAGCAATCCTAGACACTGAATTATGCTAGCTACTTACCTATGGCTCAGAAGCAGCATCGAAGTATTGCATATTCTACAATTAAGTTACTTAAAGTAGTAATAAAAAAAACTCTTATTATTGTCAACCCTCATGCAAAAACAAGCAATTCATTTCTTTGAAGTTGTGATATTGATTTCTATATTGATGAAAGGGAAACCTGTTTAAGTACCTGTTGTTATATGTTGTTTCCTCCACAGGGTCCTCCAGGTCCTGGTGCAGGAATGCCGCCAGGTAGTAGAGGGCGCGGTAGAGGTCAGGGCAGCTGGGGTCCTCCAGGAGGTGAGATGACCTTCTCCATTCCTGCTCACAAATGTGGGCTTGTAATTGGCAGAGGAGGAGAGAACGTCAAGTCCATCAACCAACAAACCGGTGCATTTGTGGAGATATCTCGTCAGCCACCACCAAACGGTGACCCAAACTTCAAACTCTTTACCATCCGAGGGTCTCCACAACAGATTGACCACGCAAAGCAGCTTATAGAAGAGAAGATTGAGGTATGTTCAAGGAATACACATTGTAAACAGCTATCAGCACCCTCTTGAGCGATTTCAATTGTGAACGTTTTCTTCCTCTTTATTTAGGCTCCATTGTGTCCAGTGGGTGGTGGTCCTGGTCCAGGAGGCCCAGGTGGTCCAATGGGTCCCTATAATCCTAACCCCTATAATGCAGGGCCTCCTGGTGGTGCTCCCCAGTAAGTACAATCTACCAACTGCACTTAAATGCAGCCGTGTTGAGTTTTATTTCAAGGGAAACTGTTACAAACCAACAATTTCTGCATTTAAACTGTCCTGTGTCTCTCTGCAGTGGAGGATCACCTGGTGGTCCCCAGTACTGTCCTCAGGGTTGGGGAAATACCTACCAGCAGTGGCAAGCCCCAAATCCACATGACCCCAGTGAGTACCGAATTTTGTGCACTCAGTCTGTTTCTGTTGGTTCCACTATTTAATTTTTTCCTACTGGTTTTCCCCCATCTTCATCAGATAAGGCAGCAGCAGATCCGAATGCAGCATGGGCAGCCTACTATGCACAATATTACGGACAGCAGCCAGGGGGCGCCATGCCAGCTCAGGCTCCCGGGGCTCCTGCAGCAGCTCCAGGGGACCAGGGCCATGCAGCACAGACCTCTGGGGGCCAGCCAGACTACACTAAGGCTTGGGAGGAGTACTATAAGAAGATGGGCATGAGTAAGTTGGATCTGTCAACACACAGTAGACTTGTTAAAGGTCAAGCTTTGAATTACAAGGTTTTGCCTGTTAAGGTTTTGACATCCCAGCTTGAGTTGTTTATTCTGAAAAATGACATCTCAATTTTAAGTCTACGATTAATTATTTTCTCTTGAACAATTAATGATTTACAACCATCAAATATGTTCAAATTTAGGAATGTACAGCAAAGACTTAAGGTGTTTCTATAACGTAACCCGCTTAACCCCAAGCAGTGTCTGTGTATTTTTTGCTCCTGTCACATTTTTATTTGCTGGCTCATTTTTCATTGCCATATTAAGTCCTGTACCTTTTTATAGAAGCAGCACAACCATTGCTAGAGGTAGAAGGAACTCATAGAGATGTTCTACTTTCATATTTACTTTGTTTTTATACTTGTCTCCTTTCTGCTCTGTGCAAAGCCTGCAGTTCAGCTAAGTCCAGCATCCGTGTGAATTTTTGTCACATTAATGTCAGTAATAGCTTTGGAGGTGCATTGAGGTGTGCAGATTTTTTTTTAGTTTTTTTACAGAATCTGGTAAATGCAAATAGTTTGAGGCAAATTTTTAAATGAGACATGCAGAATAAAGTGATTTTGATGAACTATTGTGATTTTCAGCTTAGATTTTAATGTTTTTTCTAACAGCATACAGTCACATACATTTCGATCAAAGACCATTGGTATGTTGAAAATCAAACAATAATTTCCCTTTATACAGTCTTAAAACTTATACACAACAACAACATACATTTCAAACCTATCGTTGGGTTTTGAGGTTCAAAGGATCAAAACACAAAGACAGTCAGTCGTCGACATAATTTGACTGATACAGTCAATCATGTTAGTGTTTTATTCAAAATATAGTAATATGCTGCAAAAATCTATCAGCTATGTGACTGTGTGTAAGTAAAATCTTGTTTTGTTTTTTCCAGCCCAGCCAGCGGGAGGTGCAGCAGCCGCTCCAGGAACAGCAGCAGCCACCACAGCAGCTGCAGCAGGGGGAGCTGCAGCCGGAGGCCAGCAGGACTACAGTGCAGCCTGGGCTGAGTACTACAGACAGCAGGCTGCCTACTATGGACAGGCAGGGCAGGCTCCTGGACAGCCAGCTGCTCCACAGCAGGGACAACAGGTACTGCATACGTAGCTGGTATCTGAAATAATCTAAAACCCGCCAAGAAGAAGGAAGATAAATAGTTATGTGCAAGTTTTTTTAATGGCCATTTTTGTAGAAATGTTTTCTGTGGTGTTTTGTATATAAAATGAGTTATTGTGAAAGAATCTTTATAAAAAGTACCTTTTTTAGTAAAACATTATTTCATGGCCTCCTGAGTTGTACCACATGGATGTAACATGAGGAATCTAGTCGGTGATCATTGTTGAACCTGCATGCGTAGATTCAGATATTTTCGATGCACCAAAGTGACCACTGACATGTTTTTAAAGGCTAATTTAATCGCATAATGTCTGTCTCTTTTCAGGCGCAGTAAAAAAAAGTGGCTGGGTCTATTGGACAGATGTGAGGGATCTCTGGACTTGTTTGTTTTTTCCTTTTTGGCTTTAATAAGACAAGACCATGGTTTACTCACCCCACCAGACATTTTCTATACCAACCTTCATATTTGTATTTTAAAGTCAAAATCAAAGAAACAAAAGGGAACACATTTTGCCCATGCATTGAACAAAGCACTAAAAACTACCCTGGTTACCATTCAGTTTTCCTCTTCACTTCACCCACGCCTTGTATTGATTGTTTTTGAGTTTTTGTTTTTTGTTTTTTTTTTTTCTTCTTTTTTAAAAAATGTGAAATAAGCATCTTTGCTTGCAAGCTAGCACAACAGCATCTCAACACTGACTCACATTTCATTAGTTTTCCCCTTCGGTTTCCTGAGGGTAAAAACTGTCTAGCAGTATTTTGAATATATATTCAAAAAATAATTTGTTTATATGAAAGAAAGTCGTAAAGTTTTTGGTCCTTTCCTTTTTTTTCCTTCTTGTTCCTGGTACTTTTTTTTTTTTTTTTTAAAACTTCATTTTTAACAAACATTCCCGGTGTTTAACTTGCAGGTCTATTTCTCCCCCTGCTGTCTTGATTTCTCATTTTTAATTTTATTCCTTTGTAATTATTTTCTTTAAAAGGGGGTCTTGTGTGTCTGTATACAGTGTATGCTACTGAACAGGAAAAATGGATGTAAGTTGGCTGTAATAAGGCACTAACCAGTATGTAAGTTGGTGCATGTATGTGTTCGTGTGCTCGACTCCCTTCGGTTTCATTTCTTCATCCTTTACTGTTGAAAGATTGATTTCTTCTTTTTTTCTTTTTTTTTTGTTCTAATAGGTTATGTTACTGTATGCTGATTTTTTTAATGTTATTTTTTACAGCTTGTTTTTAAATACTTAAATAAAAACATTGAAATCACCTGTGTGTTGTGTGGTCATCCCTTGGATTGAGGTTGGGGGAAATAAAAGTGCCCTCATATTAGATAAAACACATGTTGGAAAGATTGCACGTTTAATTTGTCACGCTGGAAGTGAGTGATTAAAACACGTTCTGCTAAGTTTTTTTTTCTTTTTCTTTTCTTTCATGGTGGCTTCCCGCAGCATATCGCCTCTGTTGTGCCCTACCTTTGTTTTGGTTTTGATGGATGCACACACCGGCCTGTGAGCGCAGCCTCCTGCCGCCTGGGAGCCAATCGGGACTGGCCTGGCTGCAGCGGGGGACAACAGCTCAGAGGGAGATGGCGCCCAGCTCGAAATCTGAAAAGGACGACAGCAAACAGAAAACCCAGAGAAAACACAAAGACCATGTCGTGAAGCTTCTCATGCGTGGGAAGGTAGATATGAATGCACGAAATGAGTGGCACGAAACGCGAAAATGGTGGTTCGGGAAACGGTGTGTGACTGTTTAAGTGAAGGCCTCCTTGTTTTCTGGAGCTTCTGCGGCTAGCTAGCAGCTAGCGGCTAAATAGCACGGCGGCTAACTAAATAACAACTAACGGCTGGCAGGTGGCTACTGAGCTAATGCTACCAATTACGAAAACAGTGCGATTCCCGTGCTTTTTGGCGATTTTACCCTGCATTTGTTTCTCAGCTTGGCTCATCTTCGTGTAACTGAAAGGTGTCAACGTGCTAGACACTAAAGCCAATGATTAAAACCTGTTACACAGCTGAGCTTTGCTATAGTTGATTGTAGTCGGCGTTAGCTTTAGCTAAACCGCAGTTTGCAGCTCTTCACAGCTCATAAGTGCAATCTCTGTTCCCAGATTTAAAGTCAGCCGCTTCACTTGATAGATAACTGATCTATTTTATGTGTGCTCAAGGTCATTAGATACTCAGGAATATTAGTACGCTGTGCATTGAATGCAGATTAACCTACACCACAGAATAAAACAAATCTCTGTTCATTATGTTGCTTTATTTGCAATGTGTTAACAAGCTGCAACTGTTTCTCTGTTGTGCAGCTGTCAGGACAGTTTTCTCAGCGCCTGTTCAGGAAGCTGCCACCCCGAGTGTGTGTCCCATTGAAGAACATTGTCAGCGAGGAGTTCCTGAGAGCAGGGTTGGTGTGTTTTCCTACATGGGTTTGTTGTGTTTCAGCACATTGTCTCACACACTGCACTGCATCACATTATGTAAAGCAGGGCTGCACAATACTAGGGGGGAGAATGCCATGTTGGATGTTTTGCACACCAGATGATTTGAGTTTAGAGGGAAGTGCGTCTAGCAAAGTTAAAAAAAATGTAAAAAGCCATTTGGACTTTTCTCACATATGATGTTACACTTGCAAAGGCTTCCACATTAGTTTTCTGCTTTAGATGGCTATTGGATCTGGCTCTGCACTCGTACAGAGCTTTGTGGTGTTGATTTTCATGGTCTGAAAATACACATGTTGCCTTGCATAGTGGCAAAAATTGCAAAACACTGCCGATAGAGCACCTGTTTTTGGTCAACATCATCCTTCCTGTAGCTGAAATATTTCAGTTTAACTGACTTGTATTCCTTTTTGCGACCAAATCTTCCCTTTCAGTGTTTCCATACTGCTGTCGCTCATTTTGCTGCACACATGCAGAGAGTTTGTGTATTGAAAAAAAAGTTTATATAAACTCAGTGATTCCTGGAGCCCTTAAATAGGAGTAAATGATGTTCAATAAGAGAGATTTCTCTTGTAGATTAGTCTTGGAAAATGAGAAGCAGCAGCAAAAGTTGTAGCATGTTAAGTTGGGTTATTTTACATTGCACTTCCTGAGATGTGTCCATTGCGCCTGTCCACCCAGTGCTGTTAATACTTAATAATATATTGTGCAGCACTAAGAATACTGACTTCATTTCTAATAAAATAGGATATTCGTTTGTGACTCGACCTGTTGATGCCAGTAGGGTTCCATCAGTCCTCTTCCTGTACTAAGGAAGGAGCGAGGGGTGAGGAGTGAGGACATTGGGGTGAGATAGAGCATCATGTTCTATCACCGGACTGTGTACAATATTTAGGCACTTGGTAATTTGTTGTTGTTGTTGTTGTTATTATTATTACTATTGTTGTAGTTACTATTGTTGCTGAGGTTGTGTTGGTGTTGTTGTTGTTGCTGGTGCAGCAATTTCCCTGAGGTTTCCAACAAAGGGATCAATAAAGTTCTATTCTATTCTATTCTATTCTATTCTATTCTATTCTATTCTAGTAAATCCTGTCAGGGTTTCTGCCAATATAATACCAATAGTTGCTTTTCCCCAAAATGCAAGATTCGCACACCTCACAGTGTAGAACTCATCTGAATCATTTTAATGTAAAGAGCAATCATTGCCTAAAAAAATTCCCCCCTTGAGAGAATAGTAATAAACTGAACTATCTGTTTTATGATGACACGGACTACAAACTGTATTTAAAATTAATCGGTGTCGTTGTAGCAGATACTCAGCCAGCTTAATAGGTTTTGTATCTGCGCCAATACTGTTCCAGTGTAGCAGACTGGTTCATTTCACAGCAGTATTTCACCTTTCTGTTTCCAGGCATATCTTTCTTGGCTTCACCAAATGTGGCCGCTACGTTCTGTCTTACACCAGCGACTGTGGAGAAGATGATGATTTCTCTTTCTACACCTACCATCTCTATTGGTGGGAGTTCAACCTGTACAGTCGACTCAAACAGGTAAGTGAAGGGTAGCTTAGTGGAAGCTCAGTAAAAATGAAATGTCCTTGCTTGGATTGTGATCGCTATAGATATCTCGTTCTGTCTTTCATGTTGGGTTTCTTGTCTTTAGGTCCACCATGTGCGACTGTTCGCAGGAGAGGAAATCTACAGCGACCTGTACCTTACTGTGTGTGAGTGGCCAAGTGACCACTCCAAAATTGTCATCTTTGGTTTCAAGTAAGGACTGAGATGTTCCAGTTTCAGGCAATGTGCTGTTATTGGAGTGTGTGGGTAATAATAATGACATTTTTGTGGGTGTTTGTTTCTGCCTGCCAGCACACGCAGTTCAAGCTCTGTTCTGATGAACCTAATGATGAGTGATGAGAACAACAGAGACATCTACATCACCATAGCCTCTATGCCACCTCCTAAACCTTGCTCTTACTGCTGTCCAGTTCCCTCAGCCACAACCATACGCACAGGTAAACAATCGTACAGGGATCCAATACTTTGCTGCTCTCACTGCCTCATTTAGTCTCGCTTTAATCCACTTTTATCATTTCTTCTCCACAGGAAGTGGTGAGTGTCTCGAACATGGATATGTGCTCAACAGCAGGTACCAGGTGGTGTATCCGTTCCCCACTTTCCAGCCAGCTTTCCAGCTGAAGAAGGACCAGGTTATCCTGTTAAACACCAGCTACTCTTTGGTGGCCTGTGGCATCTCACTCTGCCCAGGTAATGCAGCGGACACAAATAACAGAATAGACACATTTCACTTCTTCTTTTTACACCTTAGATCCAAATGCCTGTGCTCAAAAATCAAAGACTTTTTTTTTGTGCATGTATGTACTTGGTACTTGTTCAGTCACACACTGAATCCTAAGCCGTTCCTGAACATTTTTTTTCACTGTCACATTTTTACTTACTGTAGCTCATTTTTCACTGCAATATAAAGCCCTGCCTCTTCAAGGAAACAGCACAACCATGACTAGAAATAGAGAGAACTCAGAAATGTCTTTTTACTATGCCATAAAGGAGAAAAAGGAAAAAAAATCTTCTTAAATATTCATTTTAGGATATTTTAAAAACCTGGAATCAACATCTACAACATTTATGGTGGCATTTCATACTATAGATTTTTTACTAATTATATTTATTTATGTTCATATGTGTCTGCTCTGTGTAAACACAACCTGCACATCAACCCAGTTCTGCCAAACATTCCTGAATTTTTAGTTGTATTACTGTTGAGCTGTAGTTGAGTCAGTCATGGCCCAAAGAGTCAGGAATTATTAGTTTTTTGCAGCATCTGGTTGCTGCAAACACTTTATTTTTCCACATTTTTTTTTTATGAGGCATGTCAAATAAAATAATTTTGATTTGTCTCCCCATTTTAAGCTTAGATTTGGCTGCTGTCAGTAAAAAAAGGTTAACTCACTCATGATTTGTTATAGAACCTTTGGAAAGCTGAAAATCTGACAGTTCATCCTGCTCACACAGTTTCTAGCTCTGATAGATGATGTATTTTTAGCAGTTTAAAAAAAAACCTTTCACACACCCACTGTTATTTATTTTTTTTTGCTTCTTCATGTTGTCCTGTCAAATATACTAAAGGAGCTTTTCTTCAAAAGTTTCCCAACATGTGCCTGTATAGAGCATAACCATGTACAAATACCCCAGATTGTAGTATGTCTACTGCGGTCCATGAATTGGCCTTTAGACATTGCTTCTAGGTGGGCGTAGGAGGAAACACTGTTAGAACATACAAAGACTTCAAATACTTTTGTAGTCAAGATATCAAATGTTGTCACTCTGACTTTCATTATCATGCTGATGTTTTGTAGCTTGACGTCAGCGTTGGGTTATGATTCAGATCTGTTTCTTTCTCATCCAGGTACAGAGGGCCAGTCATCGCAGATCCTTTACACAAACAGAGCGGTGGTGTCAAGTCAAGCCGCACCGTCTCTTTCCTCCACCCCCGTGGCTTCTTCTTCCTCACTACCTCAGGGATCTCCCGAGAATCGACTGCCACCTAGCAAGCCCGCTCCCATTCCCTCGTCTCCCAGCCATTCACAAGCTGCCATGCGAGTCCGGGAGTTTGCTGCTGACCTTTTTAGACGGGCCCAGGGAGGAGGAGGTGGAGGAGGAGGAGGAGGAGGTGGTGGAGGTGGGAAAGAAAATGAGGGCCAAGTGGAGAGGAGAACAGCTGATGGTGGTCAAAAAGAGGCAGTGCCAACACCAGCAGACAAAGGGACTAATGCAGAGACTCCGAGAGAGGAGGAGGACAGTAAAGAGTGGAGGGTGGTGGAAAGACGGACTAATTTACTTCAGGCGTCAACATCAGGTGGCAGCCACAGTCTGTCACACAGCTCTGAACCAGTCATGTCTCCTGCCTCATCTTCGTCTTCCCCGTCGTCCTCAAGCCAGGAGGCCGGCACCAGCGAGCCTGGATATGTGAACTACTCTCGCTTGCATTATCGCCTGCAACAGCCAGGAGCAGCAGAGCAGAACACAGGAGGTGAGAGACAATGAAAGTAGAGATTTATAAAGTAAACATTTTCTTTGAAGAAGTCTGACCGACATTTTCCACGCTCTAGGTTATGAAGACGATAAAGTCCAGCTACCGTTCACCGTTACTGATCTGAAAGGACGGAACCTGCAGCTGGTCACCGGGCCGCACAATGGAAAGGTATGTGTTCATGCTACATCATTTAATTCAGTTTACTTGTATAGCACCAATTCACAACATATCATCTAATAGCACTTTACATAGTAAGGTGAAGACATTACAAATTTGATAGAGAGAACCCAACAATTTCAAAGCTCTGTTGAGCAAGCACTTACTGACAGTGGGAACGAACCAAAAAAGTATTTTGTGGCTGTATGCTCATAATCATTGTAAAATGTAAAATACACATAGAGAGGTAATTTTCTCAGTAACTATTCAGTTTCAAGTTGTCCTGACTATCCTTTAAACACTGGATTGCTAATAAAAATCAATCATTAGCTGAATGTGCATCAGTCTGGTTTTACAGTAGAGCAGGGGTGTCAAACTCATTTTCATCTTGGGCCACATAAGCATTATGTTTGCCCTCAAAGGGCCAGCTGTAATTGTAAGACTGTATAAACGTAACGACTTCTTAACACATTGTTAAATAATTGTCTCTGCATTTGACTATTATTTATTGTATGTACAACTATTGTGTATGCCTGTAACTTTTCCAATGGTAGCACTGGTGTTACCAACTGTCTTTGTTGGTCGCACCAGCTAATGATTCGGTCCCCCCCCTTTATTTTGGTTCAGCATTGCCACAGCTATTAATCCACCATGCATGCTGATGAATAGTTGTTTTTGCATAACTTAGTTATGTTGCATTGATTTTCAGTGATACAAGACTTGATATTTGTCAAATGTTTTAACCTGAAAATATATTTCTTTGATTCTTTGATTGATTGGATTTGGCTCGCTTGCCTTGAGTTTGACATATGTGCAATAGATCATAGTCTGCTTGGTTTTATTTGATGTAACTACTAGTTTAAACAATAACATACAGTGAGCTTCCACATGTATTAAACTCTTTGATTGTTGAAGGTCTAATAATACCAGTAATACAGCATCCAACTCAGTAAAGACTTTACATTGACAATTCTTTAAGAAAACCTTGTTGGGAATCTGAATCTCTTTTAGTTTATCATTATCCTGTTCTGGTTACATGATTACGGTGTCTGTTATATTTTAGCGCAACTGTAAAACATCATGTTTTCTGTGCTACCCTACCCTGCATAAATAACGGTTGTTTGCTGTTGATAATGTCGGTGAATTTTGTGTAAGTTGTGTGATTTTTTTTCTCTTGCAGAGTGTGTGTGTAGAGCAGTTGACTCTGGACTTTGAGTATCTTATCAACGAGGTGATCAGGAGCGATGCTGCCTGGGCCCCACAGTTCTGCTCCTTTAGCGACTATGATGTGGTGATACTAGAGGTCAATACGCACACATTCACACACACGCACACATATAGTGTTGTACGCACACTACAGACACCTTGTTGACTTCTTTTTCAACATTCAACCTCTTTTTCCTCCCTAATTATACTTCATTACACCTGACACTAATCTGCTGCAGCTTTTATGAAGTTCTTCATTTCTGTGAACTATCAAGCTGTCCAACAATGTTTCATTGTGGGGGAAGTGTATGTGCGTGTTAAGGTGGTGAAACAATACACAGCTACACCTATGACCCACAACAATAAAACCACCTGCTTAATATTGAGTTTCATAAAACAGCTGAAGCAGCTTTTTGGGTTCTGCAGGTTGTGCGTTTACACTCCACCATAGATTTGATTGCAGATGACAAGTCTGATTAAAGTTGCAGTCTTGGAGTTTAATGTATTCTGCTTTATTTTATCAGACCTGTCACTTGAATTGTCCAGTACAGTGTCAATAAGTAGTAGAAGTCAGCAAACACTGCCAAATAGCTGCAGACTGCAGGACACTAGTACCTGAGGAAAGGCAGGAGTCACAGCACAAGTGACTTTACAGAAACGTACTAAAATATCCACATTTTCCAACTTGTTTCACTGTTTGTTTCAGTAGATTACAGCATTAAAACATGGAAGAAAGAACATGTTGCAAATTAATCTGAAGGTAATTTGTGTTTGTGTGTCAGGTGTGTCCAGAGACCAACACTGTGATGATCAACATTGGTCTGCTGTTACTGGCATTCTCCAACTCAGATGAGGAGCACTGCAGGTACTTTTCTTCCTCTCTGCCGTTTACCTTCATTAAGACGGACCCTCCTTCTCATTTCCCAGTTTGTACATCCTCGATTCCTTTCCTCGACTCCTCTCCTCGCGTCTGAAGAAGAGACACGAGAAGGGAGGAGTTAAGTCAACAGGCATTTAACAAAATGAGACTCGTGTAGTGAATATAGGAGGCATGACAAACGAGTACTATACGAATAACGGTGAGGTAAGTTTATTTGTATAGTACTTTATAAACAGTAAGGCACAGTTTGAAAAGGAATATAAATCAATATACCCAAGACATTTTAACACAATTGCGTCGTTAAATGGAGAATAACAAAAGGAAGATAAAACAGAAAGTAGTAGTTACTGTGCAGTTAATTATATTCACAAGTCTCCAATTGAGTTGAGTGAAAGGCAGAGACAAACAGAAAAGCCTTCAGCCTTGATTTAAAAGAACCAAGAGATGCAGCAGACCTGCAGTTATCTGGGAGTTTGTTCCAGATACAGAGTGCATAAAAATGGAAAAGTGCCTCTCTGTGTGGGGACAGAATGTAAACCTGTCCTACATGAGCATAGAAGTCTGGATGGTTCAGAACATAGCAGCAGATCAGAAATGTATTTCTGCCCCTAATCAATCAATCAATCAATCAATCAATCAAATTTTATTTGTATAGCACTTTTCACGTTTTAAAGGCAGTGGGGAAGACGCCCGTCTGAAGAGAGCAATTCATCATGTTTAAAATCTGTTCCTCAAAAAATCCATAAAAAGAATTTAAAAATGGTGTGGGAATTGGGTCTAAAAGGCAGGTTGTTGGGTTTACTTGGGAGAAAACTCGACCAAGTGTCCTTGCATCAACCAGGGCAAAACTCTCCAGTGTTTCCTCAGGCAAGGGCAACAGTCCAGGTGTGTTCACAGGTAAAACTTGTTGGGATAAAAGGCTGGATCTGATGTCCTTGATTTTAGTTCTGAAGTCGTCTGCAAAATTCTCGCAAAGAGCGTCTGTTGACGTATTAAAAGCTTTATTAAAATTAGTGCCTATTAAAATATCAAAGGTGGAGAAGAGGAACCGGGGGTTCTTTATGGTCTGAGATGAGTTTTGAGAAATGGGAAGTTCTTGCCTGTTTGACTGCGTTAGTATAGGTTTTGAGTTGTTGACGAAAAATCTCATAATGTACAGTAAGTTTTGATTTCCTCCATCTCCTCTCAGCACTCCTGCAGTTTCTTTTTAATGTAATGATTTTGTCGTTGTTTCTCCACGGGGGTGTAGGCTTTCTTTTTATTCTTCTGGTTACAAGTGGAGCAACTCAGTCTGAGGTTGACTTCAGTCTACTGTTAAAACGATCAACGATAAAATCACAAGGTGCAGGTGAAAAGTCAGCAGGAGTGCTCTGTAAAACCTCAATAAAATTTGCAGCCACTTCAGAAGTTAGGTAGTGTTTCCTCACCATTCCCACCGGGGCCTCCTGCAGGTTAAAACTGGTGATGTTAAAAAACACACAGTAGTGGTCAGACACAGCCAGGTCCACAACAGAGGACACACCAATAGGACTAAAGAGGACTAAACCATTCAGTACTTTTTAAACTAATGGCAGGATTTTAAAATCAATTCTTTGACAGACGGGAAGCCAGTGTAAGTCCACTCAATACTGGAGTGAAGTGATCCACTTTTCTGGACTTGATTAAGTCACGAGCTGCAGGGTTCTGATTCAGCTGCAGCTGTCTGATAGATTTTTTGTGAGAAGACACTGTTTGAGTATTTGAGTTGAATGAAGATAAATATAATAGATAACTCCTGCTGAAACCCGGGATAAGATAGGACTTTTTTTCTGAAGGAAATTCTTCAGGTAGTACTAAGCTGACCTGGTAGTTAATTTATTGTCCTTGTTGAGATTCATGTCTGAGTCCATAATTGCACCAAGATTTCTGGCTTAGTTTGTGTTTTTCCAAAACCGATTGAAGCCGATTGGTGAAAGAGTAGAGATAAAAAGTAACATAGATTATGATCATATGATTGATCTTATACACACATTTGTCAGTTGTGCTGTGTCACGGCTCTTTTACGTCACGGGTGCAAAAAAGAATAATCGAGGATACATCAAGGATACACCGGGGCATCCTCGCTTGTAGTTCCCTCAATCCTCTCTCCACGAGATGCATACTAGGATCTGAGATGTCCTTCAAGATGGTGCACCAAGATGTATTTTTGTGTCACGGGCAGAAGCTTGGAGGAAAGAGGAGACAAGGAGTCTGAAATTAGTGAAAAGAGATGAATGAGCCAACAGACTCCTTTCTCCCCCTCCCATCCTTTGTGTTTCTTTTTGGATTGTTGACTCTGTAGCTCTTATATTGTTTCTTTCACCCACTTTAATGTGTTCTTCGTTGTTTCTGCTTTCAGGCCAAACACATATCATTCCAACCTGCAGGTGAGCTGGGACCTAAACACAGGTGTGTGTTGCACTGTGGGTGTTGGCGACCTGACAGAGGTTAAGGGTCAGACCAGGTGAGCAACTACCAGAGCCCTCTTAACGTACACACCTGTCTGTCTGCCCACCTGTTTCTTTTAAGTTGGAATGAAAGCGTCTATCTTTGTCTGTCTGTCAGTGGGAGTGTGTGGAGCTCTTACAGGAAGTCCTGCGTGAACACGGTGATGAAGTGGCTGGTTCCTGAGAGCAGCTCTCGTTACATCAACCGGATGACCAACGAAGCTCTGCATAAAGGTGTGATTATTATAAACCCTGTAGAAATGGCCTAACAATGTCTCCAAATACTGTTCAGATGAAGATTCTCGCTCAGTCATGTCAGTAAAAAGTAAGAGGCAACTGAGACCTACCAGACTTTCTACTTGTAAGGTGTATCCATTAAATATAAAAAAAAATAAGCATTTATTGAGAATTGGTCATAAACTACAATTGTCATTTGTTTTCCTGTGTCAAAAACTCCTTCATACGTTAACAGAAAGATGTTAAAATTGGTGCATATTATCAGTTTTTAGAAAACACAGGCACAAATTAGCTGTGAAATGAGGTTTATTCGCTTTTCTTGCCAAGTTAGATAAGAAGATTGATGTCAGGCTCGTGTCTGTGACCCAGTATTTCTTGATCTGCTCCCATCCAAGGAATAAACTGGCACGGAATAGCCGCTTAAAATGGGGTATTTCTGTTTTCACACTCGGATTAAACCATATATAACTCGGTAATTAGTGACCCGCACGTATGAGATTTAAATGTGCCGGTGGAGGGATTTTGTTACCTCAGACCAGGGTCAAGCTACCTGTTTCCATCTGTGTACTGTGTATATGCAACACTAAGCCAACCTGCTGTTTCTAGCTCCATATTTACTGCACAGACAGAACTCTCATTTACAACTAATGTCATGTTGTATTGACTGATGTCGCTGTTCAGGATACATCACTGCTTTTTGGAGAACAAAAAAAAAATTCTCTAAGTCCAACTTCTTAAATGTGTTTTTTTTCTAGTTTCTTTACTTTTCTATGACAGTAAATTGAATATCTTTGAGCTGCTGACAAAACAAGCTATTTGAGGATGTAATCTTGGGAACACCGATTGACATTTTTCACCATTTTCTGACATTTTATAGACGAAACAACTACTCGGTTAATTGGAAAAATAACCAACAGAGCAGTCGTCAATGAACCTAATTGGCAGTTGCAGCCCTGGTTTTTGTGTTCCTAATAATAAACCACATTTAGATTTGTTACAGAAGGACAGAAGTGGATGCAAAGCACTCGACAGATTTGCCTGACAAAATAAATTACATGTTATTAGACCTCATTCTTTTTTATTTTCTTTGAAGAGAAAATGTCTTCTACCACTGTTGGAAGTTCTACAGTCTTTGCAAATTTGTGCGTCCTTGATTTTTGTGTTTATGTAAATACATGCTAAATGAAATTCAATCCTTTCTCCTCGTCTCACCCGTAGGCTCGTCTCTGCAAGTGCTGGCAGACAGTGACCGATGCACCTGGATTGTATTATGAAGATGTCCACAAGTGTCAAAGTAACAGAAACACACACATACACGTCGACATGGCCTCGTCTTCAGTATGGAGCGAAACTGCACACGTTCAGGGGCTTTGGTAACATGTAGTGAGAACACGTGTCAAATTAAAACTGAACAAAGAAAGCTCCAGATGAAAAACTGTAAAGATGAAGTTTTATAGGTAGTTTCTCCCCCCCCCCTCCCTTCTTCTTCTTCTTTTTGTAATTGTGTACTGTATTGTTACAAGCACCAAAACCAAGAGCTGGACTGAACGAAGTTTTAGTTTTTACTTTTTGTTTTTATACATAAAAGGTGTACTTTCATTGTAGTGTGTGTGTCTGCAACTGAACGTATGCAATATCTGTACCTGTGTGATGTTCACAAGGTGTGTGTGGATGAGTTTATTGTGTGTGTAATATTTGACACATTCTGCTGCTTCTGAACAAGTTGTTTCTCTTTCGGTCTGGACCAGTTCAGTCTAGCTGTGTGAATTTGTTCGGCTGCAGTATTTAAAATGAGACGAAGTTGACTCAGTACTGCTTCGCTAGACTCTTTTCTGTTTTTTTGTTTTTTTTTTCTCAAAAAAACACCTGTTGTGGAAGAAGAGGGTGGTTGGAGTCATCTGGAATGGAAGTAAGACTGTATTCTGCTGGGATATTTTGTTAAAATAAAATGTTGAAAAGCTTTTTGAGTTTGTTGTGTTAAGATCTGGAATGACGAAGAGTAGCCAGATATAGATTCAACAAAAACATATCTTTGCTTCTCCTTTGTCCTACATTACCCACAATGCAACTCGACCCCTAAAAGTTTGGCTGGAGGTTTGAATGTAGCAGTGGGTAACGGAGCCTCGAGCAGGGATGAGAAGCAGAGCTCTGGTAAACTCACTTTGTTCAAACTTCACACTGCAAGATTTATTTTCAGGATTTAATTACAGGTGACATCACTTCAGGCTTGGCTGATATATTTTTTTCAGGGCCGATACCAATATAAGTTAGTAGTGATCAAGAAAACCAATAGCAGATGTGTGAAACCAAGTCACATCTGTAGTAAAAGTGAAAATCCTGGCATCAAAATTTAGAACAGAGACTAAAACATAAAACTTAATTGAAAAAGCGTAGTTCTTTTTATGTTTGACTTGCATTTAAATAGAAGAAAACTGTTCAGCATTTATCTTTCACTGTTAATATATCACTTATGTTGAGAAACCAATCAGATATTACTTTGGGTGGGGCAATGCTTGAGGACACAGTGGTGACTGCAGATTGAGAGAGACGGCTGCATTTGATCCAAAATAGTGCATTTTAAACTCAACTCTCTAATCAGAAGTGACTTTTTTTTAAAAATGTGATGATTGAAATAATGTTGGGCTGCAAGGTGGAGCAGTTGGTAGCACTGTTGCCTTGCAGCTAGAAGGTCGCCAGTTCGCGTCCCGGTGAGGACACCCGGGATCTTTCTGCATGGAGTTTGCATGTTCTCTCCGGGTTCTCCGGCTTCCTCCCACACAGTCCAAAAACATGCTGAGGTTAATTGGTGATTCTAAATTGTCCGTAGGTGTGAATGTGAGTGTGCTTGGTTGTCTGTCTCTAAGTGTGGCCCTGTGATAGACTGGTGACCTGTCCAGGGTGTCCCCTGCCTTCACCCTGAGTCAGCTGGGATAGACTCCAGCCCCCCCACGACCCTAGTGATGATTAAGCGGTGTATAGGTGATGGATGGATGGATGATATAATGTTAAATATCACATCCAGTAATCGGTCGACTCTTTACTGTCATTTAAAGAAATTTTGTCCGATTTTGTTCAGCTCCCCTCTGGAGACACAAAAGATGTAATATGTTATATAATGTATAAAAGTAAAAAGTGCCTCTAAACAGACTTTGGTGTGTAAAATTGGTGGCGTTGTCCTTAAATAGAAGAGAACAGCAGAGAGTACATTTAGCCCACATAAAGCTGGTCATGTTTTTTCAGACTTTGTTCTAGTGTTTGCCCTCTTTTTTCTGCTTTCGTTAATATTTGTATCCTCTTGCGCTTTTAAAAATTGCTAAATTCAGAATTATTGGTTACAGCTAATGGTACAATGGGTAATGGATCCTGTAGACATCATGTTATTTTAAGGACTCACAGGCCAAGCCCTCTGATATTGTGTGTAAACGTGTTGTCGGTGACATGGTCGAGAATGACTCGTGGAGGTATTTCATAAAGAAACAGTCTGGCACAAGTTCTGAGAGCAATCACATCTCTTTAGTTAACAGTGAGATTAAAGCTACAAACGTTGATCACAGATTTAAGTACAAAGGTCTTCAGAATAACATCAAGAGGACCTAATTTAGAAAAGGTTTCGTAGCACAAGCTAGGGACAGAATCCAATTTTCATGACATCGCTGTTTAGCAGTTGATTTCACCTTTCGAGTTTTGCATTCTGCCCTCATATATGGATAAATGTAAACATACCCTTGTTTCTATGTAGTGCTCTTTGGTGGCATCCTGGTTGTCTGAGAGGGACATCCCACTACTACTATTATATTTTCTATTTGCTTTTACTTCAGTCCCAAACTCTACCACTTCATAAAATTAAATTCGCTCATGCCACACGGGAAGCTGCTGGTTGAGCATGTGCTCTTTGGAAGGGGTCCATTTAAAGTCATCATCACAATAAAAATATAGCTCAATACTCTGGATGGTGGACATACCACAACATATTTCTTAAGGCAATAATGGCTAAACAACATACAAGTAGTTTGGATATATGACGGCATTCACAAAAGGTACATAATATAGGTTATCTACAGTATGTTCAACATAGATACTGAGAAAATAAACATCTACTTTTACTACAAAAAAAAACAACTTTGAGATAGCTGTAGCTGGCACATCTAGCTGGTACAAAGGTTGCCGTGGATACAGCGATGTCAGTGCTGCTGATTAGGTGGGATAAGCTTTGGCCTTGTGCCGTGGCCCACTTCAGTTGCACAGCATATATGAAGGTGTGGGGTTGCGCTTGAGTCATCTGTCTAATAGGACTTGTGTGTAGAAGAGGGATTATGGAAAGAATAGAGGGATGAAGAATTGAGAAATGGTTGGATGGAAAAACAACAAACTGGGCAGAATTATCACAACGAGGCTAGACTGTCACCATGTAATTATTATTATTTTTTTTTGTCTTTACAGCTAGTAAAAGTTCATGACGACACCAAGACTACTTCACAGGACCTTCATTTATTAATTCACTGATACATAATATATAGAACACAAGCTTGTTCAGGCTAGAAATCTCTCAAAGGCACAGAGTATCAATTAGTTTGGCCAAATTGATGAGAAATTAAATTTTTTTTTAAAAAAGAAAAGAAAAAGAAAAAGGTAAATTAAAGCCGCAAGCGGCGATAGACGGGTCCTCGTCCTACGCTTGTCGGCCTTCACGCACGGCGGGCTGTGGCGCAAACCTGCTCCGGGCAGGACTGTGATCCGGCATGTCGAGTTTGGGGCAAATCGGAGCAAGTGTGGCTAAGTTACGAGTTACTTGTTTAGTGGCGAGCCGCGGCGGCGTGCGTGTTGGCCGGGGTGGAAACGCGCTCTGGCTGAGACTCGGAGCACGCGTGTAAAATTTCAGGCCGATTGGAGCACAGACACAGCACGTCTCGTATTCTGGTGTTTTATGGCGTTGTGGCCAAATTCAAAATTGAGAGAGAGCCGCGTTGAAGAGAAACTGCCGGAGGACATTCGAGAGAAATAAGCCGACACGATGAGAAGGTCCTCACCTGGAGATACAGAGCTGAGGAACATCCCAGAGGAGGAGGCGGATACTTCTGCCCCCTCAGAGACAACAACCGGGCCACAAAGTGTAGGTGGGCTGCGCCTGGCCATCCGCGTGGTCATAGTCAGAGTGCTGAGCAAGTGCAATGCTCTCAAGGATCCGAGCGAACAGCTGGTCTCCTCACATCAGACGCCTGGCCGAAAAGGTGATGGAAGGACTCTCGGTACCTGATGACTTCAGACCAGACCTGGTGATGACCAAGAACGTGAGCAAGAAGGTGGTCAAAGAGCTGCAGAAGAAATTCTGCAGCAGGAAGAAGCTGGAGGTTTTAATGAGGGAGAAGGATCCAGCTGTGGACGAAGCTCTCGTCCAGAGTGTGAGAGCTCACGTTAAAAATATTTTATTTGTCCCAGAAGGGAAATCCAACATCCCTGAGCTCCCTAAGAAGGAGAAGAACTGCTGCCAGGCCGTGTGGGAGATTGTGGTCATTGTTGGCGTTATTTTACTTGGCCTCTTGGCGACTGTTGGGTTTTTCGCAGAACTCTTTTGTTGGCATTCATTTTGTTTGTGTTGATGTTGGGACGCAAGATGGCAAAGCGCCAATATGATCCAGAGTATTTAAATTACTACGAAGACTGGACCCGAATCGCCACTGTTATTATTAAGTATGTTTCGAGCTATCATGTATTCTGAATCTGTATTTTTCACTGAAAAGAATTCCGGGGATTCGCGCGATGAGAAAAGAATTCCGGGGATTGGCCCGATGAATATAGAAGACTCCCGTTGAGCGGTTGAGTGTTTATAAAAAAAAATAAATAAATATGGCATCCACAAATGGCTGTCAGTCTACATCAATGTGCCAACAAATATCCATGGTGCAGTATCATTCCAGATGCTACTCTTAGATTTAAGAAACATATATTTCTGACATTAAAGTTGAGCTCTCCTGCATAGTCATTGCGTTAAAAGGCAATGCAAAGTGATATTTTTCAGTTTAGAGGACAATGAAGAACACTGGAGTCTTCTCATCTCTCCACAGCAAACAGGTCAGTGATTAAGGCGGGGCAGGAGGGAATCAAGAATACACTGAATATATAGTTTAGGCTGGACAGGAGTGGCCACTGAATAGACAGGGAAGGCACAGGGACTGAGGGAAATGATCAGGTGAAGGCAAAGAGGAGAACGGCAGCACAAAAGTACAGGATACAAAATTCGCAAAGGGCTCTCCCACTTTCTCACAACAGACACACAACAGAAACCAGAAGCACACAGAGTGACGGGATGGGGTGACATGGGAAAAAAAAAAAAAAGCAAAAATGTGTTGTTTGGTGTCGTGTTAAGCGTGCAGATGATCAGCTAGGGTGGCGTGCTGTGGGTCTCAGTCAGAGTGTGCAGATTTAAGTTTGTCCTGGGCTGCTTGACGGGCGGCTCCATCCCCTCCTTCTCCTCATCGACTGTGCTCAGAGAGCTGGACTGCAGAACGAGATCTCCGCCCTCCTCCTCGCTCTCCTCTTCCTCGTCCTCCTCCTCTTCTTCTGGTGAAGAAAGACATGACAATTAGTAATCTGATAACGGAGGCTGGAGAAACTAGATGTGAAGAGAGCCGTGCTGCATTTACCTTTTTCCAGGTCTGGAGAGATTCGGCTCTTGACGGTGCTTGCAAACTGCAAAAAATAGTAAGAACAAGACTTTTATAAACTTCATTCATTCATTCATTCCAGGTCTGGAGAGATTCGGCTCTTGACGGTGCTTGCAAACTGCAAAAAATAGTAAGAACAAGACTTTTATAAACTTCATTCATTCATTCATTCATTCAGCCTTTATTTAAACTCAGAATACACTGAGGTATAGAGGCCTAAGTTACAGTGTAGCTGGATAAGAAAATAAAAGACATAAATCATGAAATATAAACTGATAACGCAGACACATACTTCTCCCATGACTGCAATAGGCGTCTCTCCTTTGGCCTGGGCCACCCTGTGCTCTATCAGGTAGTACATATACTCGTCATACAACAAGCGAATCAGGTGAAAGGAGCCAAAACTTGCAGCACTGCGCAGAGTCAGGTCCCGGATTACCATAGAACTGGTGAGAAAACAGAAGATTTAGAAAATGTATCTGGATGTATCTAGAAAATGATCACTTTTACTCCCTTTTTCTCTCACCTATAGAAGGACCAGTTGAGCAGGAAGACCTTGGCAGCCTTTGGAAGGGCCACAGGGTTCTGCTCGTAGGGCTTCAGAACCTGGGAGACAACACTATCCAGCCAGGTAGCCCACTGTTCCAGAGAATTTTGCTGCTGCAGAGTCGCTTTAAAGTCTTGCTCCAGCCTCTGGACCACCCGGTCCTCACACTGACACACCCAGGATGCCTGCTCCTGAAGGGGACACAAAGGTGGACAGAGTCAGGGCTCTGCTCGAGGTCGCCTAAAACACCAACATACAGTGAGAGACAGAAGCTGCAGACATGAACAGTGGTACTAGCAGACCTGTACGTTAGTGAAATCAACCCGATTGAGGTCAGAGAGCATCTGGTTGATCTGAGCTGAGTTCTGCAGGACGGCGCGGGCAGCCTGGGCCAGGTGGTTGAGGCTGGTGTAGCGACGCAGCGTCTGGGAGAAGGAGCCTACGCACACCACCTGAAAAAACAAAAAGAGAGTGAGAAGGAACGCAAGGAGCCTTGGTAAGTTGCTACATGTCACAAGGAGGCACAATAAGGACAGTTAACACACTGCGCTGAATGTGGTTTTGCAAACATAAGAGGACACATGTAAATGCACACCGACATAATGTTTATGTTTGGGAGCAGCGCATTTTTAAAGTAAGTCCTCAGCTTGTCTCTCCCCTTTCATTGAATAATAATAATAATGGGATTAGATAATTACACGTTGCCAGTGCCAGCTGAAAACGTCCTCAGACAAGGTGAGTTAAAAGAAGAGTTAAGTTAGAGCGACCTTGTGTGTCTAAACTGTAAAACCATTTACACAAACCTATCAATATAATCCTGGTTCGAAAGTATTAACACCATAAACTAATTCCTGCCTAACGGGACAGAGAAGACAGTGAGATGCCAGCTCACGTTCGAAAGTGGTGACAGATGTGCAGTTATGTGCAAGATGAACCTTTAAGTCTCCTGCCAAGGCTCCAGCCCCCCCCCTCAACCCTCTACAGGATAAAGCAGTGCATAGAAGATGGATGGAAATCTCATGCCAAGTGTGAAATGATCTGAGAAATTGCTGATGTTGGCTCATACAGGTATAACATCAAAATACCTCAATAAAATCCTGGATGCAGAGCTCTGTCTGATCGCTCTCTAACATACCTTTATGCGAACCATCTCTTCTGGGATGTTCATCATGGCGCCAGTCAACCAATTCTCCAGACTTTTGGCAAAGTTACGGATGGCCTGAGTTAAGGCACCTGATGGTGGTGGTGCAGAGAGGAGAGATGTGATTTAAAGGGATGTAATAGACCGTAAAAATTCTTCTTTTAACAGTAAGAGAGATGTGCTTCAACTCTTAAGAGTAATGCTGTAAATCTAGTTCCAAAGATGCAACGTTGTAGACGTTAAAAGTAACGAACCTTTTGAAAATGCTTTGTTTACTTAATTTTCTACACATTGTTAAAATAAATTGAGTTTTTGAAATTAAGACTTGCATTTGTAGTGCTTGCTTTTAAAATCTCTGATGTTTCCTGACTAATTCACAGACACTTTTTTTTCTACCTTTGTTTAAACTCACTTGAACCTCATTTACAGCATAGCCAAGTAAAAAGAGCAGATGTAGGCATGCAAATAAGAAGCTTAGATAAGAATGACAGCAAAATATTAAATAGCAAAATCAGGAAAATAAGAACAGTTGGAATAATTGTAGCGTCTGAATGTTATAAAGAAATTATTCAACTAAAAGAACACCTGAAGGTAAAACAAGATGAAATCAAACACCTGTTGCCCTGAGGATGAAAATAAATCAAGCTCTATATTGTTTTGCAGGTTATTCCAGGTTGCAGGTGCACAGTGAGTAAAAGTGGATTTTCCAAGCTCAGTAAAAACAGCCAGCACTATAAATAAAGCCCTTCCACTGCTTGAATAAACAGCGTAGTTATGTATTCGTAAGAGACTATGCATGAAAGCATTAATGTCATAGAGAAAGACGTGTCTTGTACCAGATTTAACTATTTAACATCTGCAAGTTCCTTCTAACTAAAAAGTTGTGCAGAAAGCCGGCAAATTCCACTTACTGCTGCCACCTATAATTAAACGCAGCATAAATGTCATCCAGGGTGGCTCTGATTTAATGTGAGCAGTCACTACTTGCGTCTGTGCGTCTTGTTGAGACACTGTTGTGGTTTAGGCTATGTGCTGAGCAGTAAGCAGTGAGCTGGCAGTAGACTGAATTCAGTTTGCGCTGTGCTGATTCTGTTTGTGAGAGCTATAAGCCAGTACTCGAAATTTGAATGCACTTTGTGGTACTAAGGCACTGAAACTGGGCCAGGCTTAGCTTCCTGCACGACTTGCACAAACATGTTCAGTTTAGGGTGTCTCGATGCCATTGTTTCAGTTTGGTTGCAGAGTAAACTGTGTTCAGTTATTTTTGTAGGCTAGCATGACTGTGGTGCTTGTTAAGTTTCATTTGATTTTATTACTTTCATTGATTTCGCAACACCCACCAGCCTTGCAGATTTAGTCATTTGTTTTTCGATTATATAACTAAGCCACAAATAACTTCGCTAAACCTTTAACATCTGGTTTCTATGTTGCTTCCTTCTTCCCTGTTTGAACAAATTGTGTAGCATGACTACACTTCCATGCTTTAAATTGTAACATACACTCTGTACATACAGAAGTAAATAAAGTGCATGTATGGAACTGATATAAAGGTCACTTACTAGGGATGGGTCTCAGCACATCGGGGATGAGGATCTCCACCAGCGTCTGGTAGAGCAGGTTGTCGCACTCTCTCGTCCAGCGCAGCACCGGTTCAAACTTACACAGCACCACCAGGCACGACTTGGGCAGACGTTTCTCAGACTCATTGTGTCTGGTGGAGCATGTCGGAAAGTCGTGACAGAGGAGACAGAGCAGTCGTCTTCACGTACAGCAGTGGAGGAGCTATACATGCATGTGCTATTATTTTGTTTGTCCCATTGTATGAGTGTGTGATACTTACAGGTTGAGCGATTCGGTGTCATTGCTCTGGCTGAACCTCCAGAAGGATTTCCACAATGTCTCCACAAGAGTGAACTGAAGGTTGACCATCACATCCATAACAGCCTGTGTGGGTCACAACCAACAACGCGGAGGTGAGTTAACTTTTGGTGACATGATTGCTTGACAGTGTTTCAGATCAAAATTAGTACATAGCATTTGGAATATTTTAGCATCTATGCACTAAACCGTATTTTCTCTTCAAAGCTGACATTAGATAGCTGTCTGCCATGAAATAAAACATAGCAAACGGAAAGGCAAGAGAAATAAAAATGGAAGGCTGAAATATTATGCTCAGTGTAAAGGACTTCTGCATATTTTCCATTTCATGCTTTTTTCAAACTCTAATTTCTAGACTTCACGGAAGGGTTTTTGAGATCAGACTTGACATCTGAGTACTAATAGCTACGCTTATAAAGTAAATACGTGGTTTTAACATCTACAATCATACATTTGGACTATGTATGCTATTATGTTGCCAACTTATTGCCACAAGATTGTAGCTTTAGGTTCAATGCACAGCTTTTTATTCAAACTGTAACTCATCTCAGTGGGAACCAGTACAACTTATCCTCATAATTTTTTCATAAACATATTAAATAAATACTGTATTATTGCACACCCAGATTTTTTTAGTCTCTCATAAAAAAGAAGTAAAAATGAGTTGAAAACACAGCAATAAATAGAGGTGGGAAGGTTAAATTTCTTACATAGAGTATCTGATAACTACATCACTGCATGTCCAGACAAGCCTAATATTTGGTTATTTGTAATTTTGTTTATATGTACACAATTCAAAAATATTGCAGAATTTTCTTTCAGAGTAATTTGGCTCCAGAATTGGTGCAGTTAAGAGAAACTTGGGGCAGAGTTGTTTTGAAGCTGTGACACAGATGCAGTCTAAATTCAGTCACATGCCATAAACATTTTCAAACACTTTGGCTACCTGCTCCAAATGCCAAAAAAAAGTCACTACTTGTATGACCAATTGTTTTGTTTTAGAAATTCTGATGTTATCTTATAAAACAGAATAGTGGCAATAGTTTGAAAACACAAACATTTTCCTTATACTCCTTTTTCTTTTTTCTGTACTTGTCCAGGCATGGAAATTACTGAAACCACATTCCATACTTTTCCATACAGCTTAGGGACGCTGTATATCCTGTGTCTGCCCACGGCTGCCTACCTCACAGTGTTCTCTGTACAGAGTCTGGAAGGCCTTGAGGTGTTCTAAAAGGATCCCATCAGGAAGGGTTCGATCTTGCAGATCAATGTCCACAAAGTCGGGCAGTGGCCTGGATGCCTCTGCACAATAAACAGCAGAGAGGAAACGGAGGAAACATGGTGATTTGTTCCACATGTCTGAACCAACCCTAATTAATAATAAAACCGAAGCCTGCTGTGTGCAGCTAAATGACAGCGACCAAATCTGCTTTGTTAGTTAATTATAAAGCCGATAACTGAATAATGAAACTAACATTCACACAGAAGTTTGTTAGTGTCAAGCTACTAATTATTACAACGTTACCAGCACAGAATCTAACCAACAGCAGGACATGAGCAGGACACATAGGTTATATGAAAGTATTCATTTCTTTAAAACAAAATCATATAGTAACAGACTATTTACTGAAAGAAGAGTGCAGGTGTTTCTCACCTAGGAACTGCTGATACTGTTGCACCTGGGCCGAAATATCACAGAGTCCTGCTCCCTGCTGTTGACCAAGCCCGCCTGCCGTCCCATTGGCGATCCCCTGGGCCTTCTGAACCGGCTTTAACCTGTTGGACAGAAAACACGTCATTCAGACAGACAGCGAGCAGGAACAGGAAAGATGGTTTATGTTGTAATCAAGAACGCTTAAAACAGGCTGCACTAACATTGTAAGCAATGCAGATCTTGTTGTTTGAATGGATCTTTTCCCAGACACAGGTTCACTTTTGGTACTATAATGTGTTTGATAGGTGGATCAACTGAGAGGTGTATTAATGCAACAGGAGCAGCATTTTAGGTGATGATATACAGTAATGTCGATTTATAAGATTATCCCCAGGCCAGTCTTGGCTAGCGAGATGAGAAATAGAATAACCCAATTTGAGCCTAATGGTGTGCAAATCTCATTTTTATTCAAATGTTTTTGTTGAACCTGAACATTTTTGCCTGGATGTGCACATTGGGTCTCCTATCTCATACAGCAACGTCTCTTAATATTGTATTTAGAAAATCTCAAATCTCAATACTGAAATGACAGATTTCACAAAACTGCAAGTCCATGTGTGGATACCTGTTTTTCTGTGAGAAAGGCTGCTGCCTCATCGCCATGTGTTGTTGTTCATCCATCAGTCTGAGCAGAGGGGAACCGGATTTGATCCTCAAACCATAGTAGTGGTACTTAGAGTTCCCTCTGAAAAACACAAAAGAAGAAGTTATGACGAGACCCTGAGATCCTGGATTGTGTGTGTGTGTGTCTGTGTATGTGCATGTATGTACCTGGTTCCTAATCTCCGTGTACGCAGCCCCATGAAGACCGACCTGATGAGTTTACCGAAGGATGCAGCATTAACTGGTTCTAGTTTCTGCTCCTGGCAGTGCAGCAGGTAGTGGTAGTAGAGGGTGCAGCGAGGTAAACTCACCCCCTCCGCCCCCTCGTAGTTGTCACACAGCCACTGCACCTAAGGGAGGATGGACGCCATGTAATTTAATTTTCTGCCGCTTAACGTCGCAGATTGTTTCACTTTGAACTTGTGTACTCACAGTAGCAGGTGGGGCCCGAGAGTTCGGGCTGGAGTAACTCTGTCCTCCACCTGCTGCTCCCGCTCCTCCCCCTCCTCCTCCTAAGACGTAGCCTCCCTGAATGACATACCCCCCACCACCCGCAGCAGCTGCCCCGCTATTGGCTCCTCCTGTTGCCACAGAAACTGGCTGTGAGGCTACAGATCCAGTGATGTCTGACTCAGAGCTGGGCGTGGCCTCGTAGAAGGTGGAGGAGGAGGTTGGCGGAGTTTGAGAGTAGAGGGGCGAATCGGAGAATGGGTAGTTGCTTGACCGACTAGAAATGAAAAGACAGACACAGATTAGAAGAGACACAGATACATAAAAAAAAATGCAGAATAAGTGCAGTCATGTGACCAGAAAAGTTGCAAGGTGTATGTCATTGATTGTGAGTGTAAATATGCAACTCGTACGACAGAGCTGGTTCCTCACTACTTACATGGTGGACGTGGTGAAAGTTGGGTCTCCTGCTCCGTCCACATACTGCACTTGGCCAGAATATACATGTTCCACCTGGGCATTAACCAAAGAGGAGATTTTAATCAGTGTTAATTGATTTTTTTGGCCACTTGGGGGCAGTTCAACAAGATGTACACACAATGTTGCCATATTATCATTTTTAAAAAGCTGTTAAGGCAAACTTGCTGTTTCAGTTGGCACAGAGAATTTCTGGCCATTTTTGATGGTTTAAAGTCCAATATTTACTTTGGTTTAGCTCAGTTTTTATCCTCATCAACTCCTTAGAAAAAATATCTGTCCAGCTGCTCCTCCGGGTTCACAGCCAGTTTGTTTGTGTGTCATTTGGTTTAAGGCAGAGAGTCTAGAGTGGGTTATTAGAGCTTATTTGGTGGAAAGAGCTGCTGGAAGCAACATGGAACATAGCAGTGAGAGCTGTGAAAACCCTAAAATGATCTGTAGAGGAGAGTCGTAGAGCTGAAAGATAACCTACTGTGGGTTAATCATGGCAAGTGGCCCCCTTTTGAATTATATTATTGCAAATTTGACATTATCCATTGCTAGTGTGAATTATAGAGGAGAGGAGCTTTAATAAGCAAATTGCAGGTTGCATTTTTTGCACAATTTATACTTAATATTTACAGGAAATTATTGTTTGAAAAGGCAATGCGCAATTTTATAGGTTGTATGTGAAGAAGAGACAAAAATTCAGATGAAAAAGCGTCCCTACAAAGCGTCACAATACATCACATAAGGCAGTCCTCTGCCATAGCGCACTGTGCAGTAGTAATAGGTAGTGAGTCTGAGTGATTTTAAAGACAGTTTTTTTGCTCATTACCTCGCATTTCACAGTTTTTAATCGTGGTAAATTACAGTGTTTGCACAAACTCCAGCCTGTCAGGGTACTGAGTACATACTTACACCTAATTACAGATCTGGCTTTAGTGCCTGGGTTTAGTGCGGGTGGAGACTTTTGGGACTTTTCATTTTCAAACAGGAGGATTATGTTCTCAGAGATACGATGGGGTTCTAGATGGGATGTTTACGTCAGGACTGTGCGAGACTGATAGCTGATGTAGTTTCTTCAATACACATGGCTGCAGCTTCTGGTACTGGCATCGGTGGGAGCAACAGCTGGAGATCTGTCAGAGATTCAACTCGACTAAAACGCTAACTGTAAGTCTTCTTTGATGTTTGCAAGCTTCTAAAAGACCTGTCGCCTCCCTCTCATCTCACATTGAAATGTTTTGCTGATTTATGTTGGACAAAGCAAATTATGACTCCTATCAGCTGATCCTTGCTCACTGGTTTCTGTTATGCAAAGTTTCTTATACTCTAGTACTAAACGGCCAGTCATAGTTGTGTAATAGCCTGATATGTGATAGTAAACTTTACAGCACTGTGATGTAACACAGTAGCTATCAAACGTCAGTCACTCAGAATGACACCTGCCCTGCTCTCCTACACCACAGATTAACTTCTCGCTGGAGGCCATTATTTTTCCCAAACCTGGTCTGTTTTTTAACTCTGTAAACCCTAACCCTGTGACACCCAGCAGGATCATAACTATAAAGCTGTAGTCTGTAATATATGTGTGAATATACATTTTTAAAACCTCACAGTGTCAAAACTACTGCCAGGAAGCATATTTCTTACTGTAAACATTTAACTTGCTTGGCTCCTCTCCCTTTTGTTTTATGAGGCAAGTATAAAACTTTGTTACACAACTATTGTCAATGTGATTGTTTTGCACATAGAGACATGTTTTTTTGTGTGCTTTTTTTTTTCAAAAAAAATCTGTTTTCTGCCCCATTTTCCTACTCATTAATTCTCTGGGGTTGCAAACCTGCAAGTTGCTTGTTAAGCTTAGTTTTTACCAGACATCTTGCTTGTGACAGCAAAGCTATGTAGGTGTGCTGCTGCAAAACCACGCGCTGTTCTGCGTAGCTAGGCATAAGAGGGTTTTTGTTTTGAGGAGCAGTCGAGCAGGCACAATTTCTGAAACCTGTTTGACAGCTCACTGTTATTGCTGATACACATAAATGAAGGTCAAATAGTTCACTTAGTTTAAAGATAGGTAGAAAAAACAACAACAAAGAATTAGCACGGTTGTAGTGTGTCTTTGTAGGTGCTTATAAGTGTTGCAGCATGACTGACAGGATGACGTAATGATGACGTATGACTTGTATATTCTCTTATATGATGAAATGAGATGTTTTGTTTATCTGTTTACCTCTTGGTTAATATGCACAGGCTGAAGGTTGTTGATGTGGCCTGTCTGGATCCTCTTGGCTGCCTGCAACACTGATCTCTGCTGGTTGATTAAAGCCACAGCGTCAGCTACAACCTCATCTGCACTTAACCCTACGTAATGGTTATAGGCTGTATATAAAAGATGGACATAGCCACTGGGATGGCACCCATTGGTTTGTGGACTATTGATCTAAAGCCTTGAATCCAGAAATTGGCTGCTTCCATATTGTTTTTTATTTGAAAGTGGATTTGACAAGCCTGGAGTGGATGTGACTGAGCACTAGAGGCTGATCTGCACATCCGTATGGTCGCGACTTGTCATTCAAAAGGTAGCCACGCCCTAAATCATATCATTTATTTTACACTGAATGGGACTATAATATACTAAATAAGCATCATGCTGTACTAAAGAAGACTTCAAAATAGCAACTGAGATTAAAAACTTGTTATAAAAATGTTTACTGAGGCAACAAATCAAGTGAGAAATAGGTTCATTTTCTCATTTACTTCTATACAATCAGCATCCGGACAAGTTGCCCCCTGCTGGCCATTAGAAGAATGCAGGTTTAACACACCTCTGCACTGGCTTTACTCTTCATACCTGGAGGCTACGCCCATTTTCTATACACAGTCTATGGTTATGGCCTGCTCCTACACAGTGATATGATGAATGCATGGGGTTTGTGTACATGTGTGCATCTTACCTGTGGTGTGGTCTGCACCGGTTGGACCACCTGAGTCGGGACTCCGGGGGCAGGAGGGCTGGAGTCTGACAGACTGTCACTGGAGTGAACGGAGCCCTCTGCGGATGACATATGAAGGATAAGAAAGAGATCATCAAACACATCTCAACTGAAAAGCCAGCCACCATCACTACAAGATAAGTACTCACGACACACTTCTTCCAAATCGTAATAACAGCCAGCGCAGAACATCTCGCAACTAAGTTTCTGTTTTTTGCTCTAGCGAGGAAGGACCGACAGTGAGGACGAGGAAGAAGAGTGTGTCTGTCCAACTCTCCTTTCTGTCCTTATATCTTCCATGCAGAAGGACAGCTTTGGACAGCTAATCTCCCCAGATGGAGAGAGAAATCCCACCATCTTGTAAACATGCAGATCGGATGAGAGCAGGGAAACGACAGATACATGAGGGCTGATAATTAGAGGGAGAAAATAAAGGATGGAGGGTGGGTGAAGCAGAGGGTAATATTCACCTTTTTGCAACCTTCAGGTGAGAAAACACTACTTTAACCACATGCCCTGCTCATTGTGCTGCACTTAGTTCAACCCAGGCTGGCCACTGTAAATATACCTGCAGTTAGGCTTAAGTCACAGCAAAACAAAATGTCGCAGCACAACCCCCCACTTGATTTAGTTTTGTATTATGATAAGTGATCCGTCTCTCCTCAGAGGTTTGTAAATTTTGGCTCTGATTATTGTTGACACTGACAAGTTAACATTCAAGCTGCCTAAAATCCCTCCCATAAGACTTTCTTGTGCAATGAATATTTAATACATGACTTATTAGTAGAGGCTAACTGGCATTTTCCTTTGGGCAGGCAGACGGTTAAATATCTAACTAGTCACTTCTGTTTGGCGGCTACTTTGATACATGAAGGTCATCAAACTTCAGGATCAGGAGAAAACAAAAAAAGCTTCGAAGGCGCCTGACCGAACTAAACAATGTCGCGAATCAGTGCAAGCCATTCTGGTGCTTCTATTTGTTTAGTTTAACTAGGTTTATACAATCCTGATCATTGAAGCTAGGACTCAACATAATACACCCAGCTTTACAAGTTGCACACATAACTCTCAATCATATGTTGCTGATAGCACAGGAAAAATGTTTTTAAAATAAATTTCTTCATGCAATGTCTTAAGTAGAGCAGAAACAACATAATCATTAAGTCCATATCGGATAAAACTACCAAACATATGCTGGTTACACTGGACATACAGGGTGTTTAATGTTAGCATTTTACAGCTGAGTGATTTACTGATTTCTAAATAAGATATGCCTCCTGTTCTAGTCTGCATTCTGCTAAAGAAACAGTATTTAAATCTTGTGTATGCAGGGTTTTTCCTGCATTAAAGAGTTTTTGGCATCTCCCAAAAAGATTTTAGTCAGCGCCAAAGGATAATCACTGATGCCAAAACAAGATAAAACCATTTTTAACCAGTCTTGTTGATTTGGGTTTCATTTACTCAAACAAAATAGACATTTTGTTTATTAGATGGCCAGAAATCACAGAAAAATGCATCTATTTCTATCAAATATGGCAACACGGGCTCATTGTCTTTACTGTACATGGACCTATCTTGCCTACTGTCATGCATAGTCACCCCTCAAAGGGCTATACTGAGCCAGGACAAACCGTAGTATAGTACAACTTAACAATATTCATTCTAGCCTGCTAATAAAAATGCACAACAGAAGTAAAGGAAAGCTAATCTCATTTCATGAATCAGGATTAATCATTTAATGGCATAACAGTGCTTTTTAAAATCAAGCTTTCTTTCTTTCTTTCAAAAAAAAAAAGAAAAAAAAAAGCAGTCCATACTGTAGATACTGTACGAAAGAATGCCAAACTTTAATAAGCTCAGTTATTTAGGGCACTTGGTCGTCCTGCTCCATGAGGAGGAGGAGACGAGCCCCGGAACTGAGTCTCTCCCTCTGGGTGAGAGTGCACAGTGTTACCTGATACCAGCAGGCAAAAAGATCTACGAATAGACGGCCCTAAAATAAACATATAGACAGGGACCGGCGTTGAGGGTCAATTCTCTCCTATTTCCTTTTGGTAACACCATATTTTAAAATACTAACTCATTTATTTATGTCTGAGCATTTGGCTAAATTAATCTGATATTACTTCATATCTGGAAACGGTTCAAGGCCTTGTAAACACATGTTACATTAGATATCATTCTGGCTTATTTTATTTGCTGTACCACTACAGGAATTGCTAGTTTAAGCCATGCTGACGTAATATGACTAAAAACATCACTATGTCACAATCTCCTTTTAACAGTACCAGCAGGAAAAGTGAAGTCAGACTCCATCAACCATTCATGCTCCCACATTTGGGACTTGCAGCTTAGCAACCAAGTTCATCAACTTGGTATGTCCACATGATTTATGCAACAAACCAACCAAGCAGCCAGCCACACAAACCACATTACTGTGATTATGATGGTTTTTGATGGGAGTTAGATCTGGTCTTTATCCTCACTATTTAAACAGGGACTATTTCAGAGGAAGGTGGCACCCCGGTAACCTGGGATGTGAGGACCAGGACCAATCATCACTCAACTAACTAATGGCGATCATTATTAATACTTTTTGATTGCAGTCAAATAATTCATTAAAAATGACTTTGGAAATCACATCTGAGCTTAACAAATCTTCAGGGTAATGAAGTCAAAGGGGAAACAGCTTTTGGAAAACAAGCTTGTCATGGATAGTGAAAATGCCCATTTAGGATTCCCATAACCCAACATGATGCCAAAGATATTCAGTTTGCAATGATATCAATTGGGAAGCAGAGATCTTCACATTTCAGAGCCTTAAACCAGCAAATATTTTTTTTTTCTTGTGAAAAGACACAGTTACTCTATTGTTAAAGTTGCTGATTTATTTTCAGACTATCAATTATTTGTTCAAGCACTATTTGATACCACTTTTTATAGCAGGTAGTCAAAAACAGAAAACTGGTGGACCATGAAACTAAGAGCAATAATTTGTGGCTATTATCAAGAAATTGAGACAAACGTTTATACTCAACTCTCCCCTGCACTTCTTAGGAACTAGAATTGCTCACTTTGTACTGGACAACCTGTCATTCTCCAACCAGGATCCAGCTGACAGGATGAGAACAGACTTGCAGGACATACTGAAGCTTGCTCAGACTACATGCTATGTCATGTTCTCCTGCTGCCAATGTCAGTTGGAAAGCATGTAATATGCATGTGTGTGCACAGTACATGTTAAGGAGGTATGTGTCAATCAGTCCTCAGCCTCTCACCTGTAACAGTCACTATGATGTACTGAGGCGAGCTGCTCTGACCATTGCTCTTCTGGACTGCAGAATGCTGTATATCGGGGGTTACGTAGTGCTGCGTGGGAGTCGTCAGAACCACTGCCTTGTGGCTCTGGGCCTGGGTGGGCGGTGCTTGAGAACAAAGTGCATCCTGTCCCGTTTTCGAGGCAGTGGTTGATTGGTTAGGGGACGAGATGGTTCCAGAGGTTGGTGGGATCTCGGACAGGAAGTGTGCGGTCTTCGCGGACGAGGGTGTGGTGGCAGCAGGTGTTGCTATGGTTACTGTGTTGGCCTGCTGAGGCTGAAGGTCCTCCGAGTATCCAGAAGTTGCCATGGCAACCAATGATTTGAGGCACTAGTTCTGTGGATAAAAAAAGGGATGACATGCATTAATGAAAGTGCCACGGACACACAAAGAAACACACTTTGTTGCCTTATTATCTAGCTTATCTGTGTTTTTGGCCACGCATATCTGGTATGTGTCCTCACGTGTGTTTGTGTGTGTGTGGAACATAAACCAGAGGAGGAAGTAAGGCTTTTGTCTGAGACTAAGCAGTAGTCTAGAGCCTTTCCTGTTTGGCTCTGTATGAAACAAAGTGTGCTCTTAAGCATAACAAATGGTGGTATTCGTTACATTTACAAAACAATATTCATTGCCCGTGACAATCACATCTCAAGTAAATTAAAGCACAAAAAACTAAAATTAGGAAAATCGTGGACAGGCCCAGACTGTACAATCTGGAAATAAACTGTAATCAGTGGAGCCACTGTCTGTCAGGACTTTAGGCCAACCTACTGGACGATAAGCCACTCCTGTGTAAACCAACGCGGCACTCAAGACAAGCAGATGATCATCCGGCACACCGTGCTCACGGGAGTGACTTGCCGGATTCAATGTCAGACCAAAAACTTTTTCAAAGTCACAAAAAGATTATGAAATGCGCTGCACTCGTATCTCAACCTTTAAGGCTCATAAACGCGTTAGTTGGGCGAGTTTCGTGCGCGTTTCTGCGCGTAATGTATAAGAACAGCTTGCTTGAAAAGTGAGTTGAGAACGGGGAAAGTGATAGCTTCCCCTGCTAGCAGCTCACGTCGAGTTGTGTGACGTTAAAGCGAGCGAGCCAGCCGCTAGCTCCTCATGTTGCATACTCATTAAATCTACGAGCACGCCACCAATCGCGCCTCGCTGTACTTTCGTGCTTATCGGAACCGCAAGAAACAAACCCGAAACATGGTGACAAACGAGCTTTAAAAAAGTACGATTGGCACTACAACACACCCGCCATCTTGTGCTCTTATCAAAGATCTGACATCGCCATAACAACGGTCTGCGTTTGGAAAGAAGCTAGCAACCACTTTCATCACCGATACGCTCGAGCAATTCCACGTTAACGCTGTCGATAGTGCGAACCGCCACACGTATATAATTTACAGAAAATTACACGACAATTCTGACATATTTTACTTTTTTCACCTTTGTTATCCCAGTATTGTCCTTTTTAGTCGTTAAAGTTTTTTTCCCCTTAGATTTAGGTTGTTGTTGTTGACTCCCGTTGCTTGGTTCTTGTCGCCAGGACTACCGTGACTATGGCGCCTAGCCTTCACCGGGGCAACTGTTGCTACCCTCTGGTTATAGCCCCGCCTTATACTGAACGCTAATTGGTCGAGGAAGGAGGTGGTCGCAGCGTCAGTGAAAGAACCGATCGCTGATTGGCTGACTGTACCTGTCTGTCACTTTCGCCAGAGTCCAACGTCAAGTGACCACTTGTGATGTTACTTTTTTGATTGCACAGAATGTCAAACAGATGAGAAGAGATGAATGTCACTGGATTCATTCCACATAAAATGTTGCTGCTGCTTATCTCAGCTTCCTCCCATTCGGATAATTAATATTGTGCAACATTCAGAACTTCACAATTGATTTGTTAATGCACTGAACTCTCTCTGTTGTGTATTGTGTGTGTATGTGGAGTGAATGGATAGTGATCTCCATCCAATGCTCGGCAAATCAGATAGGAAGACAGAGATTGTGGTGGTGACACATGGCACAAACAAAATGATGTAAGAGACAGAAAGGCCAACAAAAGGTCACAGGTGATTAGATTTGCCAAGAGCTCTGTTGAAATCACCACTGGCATCATTCACAACTTTTCTTTTTCATGTGCATTGTTATCCCTAAAGGTCTCCGGTCTTATCTGGGGACATGATGAATGTGGAGGTGAGCTGAGGTCCTTCTTTGAGATGCTAACGCCTATATAAGGTGGAGGGGTCGACCAAAAAGAAACACAAACTACAGAGAAGCGTTGAAAGATTTCCAGCCTTTGAGACACCTGTGGCATCTTTTCAGCCTCATTATGTGGAAGGCAGCGATCTTGACCCTGGGCTTGTTGGTGGCGCTGGTAGACAGAGTCCGGCCTAATGATGTTCATCCCTCTTTCTATGGGGTGAAACTGTGTGGAAGGGAGTTCATACGAGCTGTCATCTTCACCTGCGGTGGTTCTCGGTGGCGGAGAAGCGTAGAAGATTCGGGTAAGACAACATTTGTGTGAATATAGATACAATACAAGTTTATTGATGAGGATTTACCATGTTTTCCTAGCGTCAAATTGTCACATTCTCTTCCATTTTCCCAGCTCTTATTGGAGAAGAGACATTTGACCTGTGGAAGACAAATCCCATCCCTCAGCTTACCAGCGAGCAGGATCCTGCAGAGCCCCAAGCATGGAGAGATCAAACAATGGACGTGGCATCTATGGCTGCTGGTTTCGGCCGCTCAGCTCGCTTGCCAGTCTCGGAGGAAGTGTTGGAGGCTCTGCGGAGTGCAGACAGGAAAGGGAGGGATGTGGTGGTCGGACTGTCCAACGCCTGCTGCAAGTGGGGCTGTAGCAAGAGTGAAATCAGCTCTCTGTGCTGAGCCTGGCTTCTTCACCTTGTCACCTCACTATTTGAGAGCTTTACTATTTTCTCTTGTAAATTCTTAAAATTCCACTTTCATCCAACAACCTGTCCATGTGCTGACTATTAATACTTGAATGTGAATATGTACTCCAAATTTCCTCGCTGTGATTAGCACAGATTGATATATTTGTGTAATAAAGCTTGGTGTAGTTGGTGTTTTAGGTGTGGCTCCTTTGAAAATACATACTAACATTATATTTCATAATGTTCGAACACTTCCACTTTTCCAAAACCTTGTTTCATAAACAGAGTTTGTCAAACATTGCAAAATGAAGGAAGTTGTGGTGACTCATAGTGCACAGGGTGGCGAGAGTTTTGTTGAATCATAGTTACTTTCTGTAATTCTACAGAAAGCAAGAAAGCAAGTGCATTTATGTGGTACCTAATCACACAGAGGCTTTTCAAAGTGCTTTACAGGCAAAGGTTCAAATTAAAATGTATACCATACAGAAGGCTAACAGTAAATTAATGAAATAATTCAAAAACAGTACAAAAGTGCACGCTGATTTAATAGAAAACTGATTGAAATTATAACACTGGAAATGACAAATGACTAAAAAAAAATTAAAACATGTACATTATCAGATTTAAAAAACGCTGCATTTGCATCATAAATAAATACTGTTTCTCGTGTCTGGTCTGAAATCTGGGCACCACAAACTGACCAGTTGGTGCAAATCTGAGAAACCAACCAGGCTTATACTCAGCAAACATTTCTCAGATATATTTTGGGCCTAGAGACCAATAGAGATTAGGTAGGGCCCTAAATTAAATTCTATATTTAACTGGAAGCCAGTGCAGGGATGTAAGAATCGGAGGAATGTGTTCTCTTCTTGGTGTTTCTAGTGGCAGCATTTCCCCTATAGAGGGACAAAACACGACAGGTGTATGATGCAGAGTCATTCAGTGCAACCACATGTGAGGCTTATGAAAGTGGAGCATGGTTGTTTGTTCTAAGGTGATAATGACATTTGGCTCCTCTTACACCCCAACCGGAATCCCCAGTCATTATGCTGAGTTTAAAAACTGAACCTTTGCATGAATAGTTGATGTACTATTAGTCCTTATTAGTGTCCATGTTATTGTGTCCACGCCCTGTACCACCTCATACTAACCATTTAGACTAGTTGGATGTTGCAGGTATTGAAGCTGGCACCATCTGGTGGCTCTAAATTAAACGCAACACAAAACAATGCAGTGATAACATAACACCTGAATTAAAAGTACGCAATGTGTTTATATTAGCTAAATCACAATTACGTCAACAGTGTAAACTTGCAATATTGTTTAAAGATTGTTAAATACTAGTTCCATTAAAGTTTTTTGTTTTTTTCTTTTACGTCTCTTCATGTTACCTCGCCCAGTAGTTTGTCCGGTACGGAAGCCGAACGTGATCAAACTGATCACCCGGCTTGATTGCAAGGCATGCAATCTCTGTCACATACCAGCTAGCATAGCAACCGCACAGATCTACTGAGATCAGAAGTTTGTACTTAGCTACGCGGATCGCAGTCATATTTTATTTAATGTTAGTTGTTACGGCGTAACTGCACTGTTGTCTATAGAAATATAGATCTACCACATCGGAGCGAGCAGGTAAAAACCTTTCGCGCTACTTTCAAGATGATGCTAGCTAGCCGTGCTACTGGTAGCTGCCGGGGGGGTTGATATGCGACCACCCTGTTCTGCATATTAATTGGATTCATTAGCGCCGTCTTTGTTGCTTTAGGGACAAACGCAGCTTTGGCAGCAACGTGGTGCCCGGATAGTTGACGGGAGATAGCGTTTTTGTAATCTGTGAATCGTGTGAGGTATGATAGCGACGCTAAGCTAGCTTGCTAACCGAATGAGCCAGACGTTTGCGCCTGTGTCGTCTGGGCCTCATGTACAACGGCTCTTCGGGTCGCAGCTGATAGTTGGTGTGTCTGTGTGTTCATACACATGTTAATTAGTGCAAGAACACCGGTGGTACTTGTGGGATTACCGTGTAGAACACAGAAAATGTTCATAAACACTCGTGCTATCACGGCACTGTTTTGCTAACTGTACTCATATAACGAACGCGATGTTTTTGACAAGTGAAGATTCAAAAATTAGCTTTGGGGTCAACAGTTTTTCACAAGTTGTTGCTCTTAGTAAGACAACATACTGGTTGTTCTGTGATCCTTAGCTTGCTGCGTGCTTTGAGTTGTAATGTACACAGATCTGAGGTTACAGGTGTGGCTGTGAGCACCAAACTGTGTAGTACCTCCTTCCTAAACAGGTAATGTGTGTGTTGTTGTTTTGTAGGATGGAGTGGCAGCCAGATGAACAGGGTCTGCAGCAAGTGCTTCAGCTTCTCAAGGATTCCCAGTCCCCAGACACAGCAACACAGAGAGCTGTGCAAGAAGTATCCTTACATCTGGTTGTGTTTGACAGTGAGGGTGAGAGGAAAAGGTGTGAGATATTGCCTCCCCCGTGAAAGTGGCTGACGGTGAAAACTGACTGTGTTTGCTGTAGTGATCGACAGTGCATGAATCGCTGCCACCTGAGAGATAAACATGGTATGTGAGGGTGTGTATGGATGGTAGAACTCCTTAACAGATTATGCAGAAACTGGAGCAGCTGAACCAGTTTCCAGATTTCAACAACTATCTCATCTTTGTCCTCACGAGTCTTAAATCTGAGGGTATGTATGGGCATGTCATAACCACGAACATACCACTCACAGAACAAGACTGTTTCTGTATTGAATAGTGTTTCTAACTTTCCTTGTTCCCTGCAAACATTTTTAACATTTCTTTTTGTGCTGCCTCTCCGCTGCTTTCCTTCTCAAGACGAGCCCACTCGGTCTCTGAGCGGTCTGATCCTGAAGAACAATGTAAAAGCTCACTACCAGAACTTCCCTCCCAACGTGGCTGACTTCATCAAACGAGAATGCCTCAACAACATCGGAGACCCTTCGCCGCTTATCAGAGCCACGATCGGTGGGTGTTTTGAGTGAGAGAGGGAAGATGGAGAAAGGAAAGGCTGGAGTTAAATGCATTTTTCTAGCCAGTGTGAGTCAGAGTGTTATGTAGGTGGCTGGATTTTTGCAGGTAATGTGGCTGTGTGGGAGCGAGCGCTGCATTTTCAAGATGTTTTAAATGATCGAATGCGCTGACGAGTTAAGTCATTAGTTATCCCTGACTTTTAAAGCTTGTGTATTTGTGTTTAACTCTTTTTTTTTTTTTATCACCATCAAAGGCATTCTGATCACGACCATCGCCTCCAAAGGAGAGCTGCAGACCTGGCCGGAGCTGTTGCCTCAGCTCTGTAATTTGCTCAACTCGGAGGACTATAACACCTGCGAGGTTAGGCCTGCACACACAGACACACACACACACAGCTTTTGAAATGTTGATGTGATCATAAAACTTGCTTTCTTTTGTCTTTTGACTCTCTTTGCTCTCTGATTTTTCTCTCTCCTCAGGGTTCTTTTGGAGCACTACAGAAGATTTGCGAGGATTCATCAGAGCTGTTGGATAGTGATGCACTGAACAGACCTCTCAACATCATGATCCCCAAATTCCTCCAATTTTTCAAACACTGCAGCCCCAAGATCAGGTCACTAAAACACTAGTGTTTTGCTGTTTGAGTCTGAATACATCTCTTCTTCTCAGCCATAACTATTAGAATCTCCTTGTTAAAATGATTCATTGTGTGTTTTGTTTTCAGGTCCCATGCTATAGCGTGTGTGAACCAGTTTATCATTGGCCGAGCTCAGGCTCTGATGGATAATATTGATACCTTCATTGAGGTGAGCAACTCAACATTTTGTCTTCAGACGTCTCAGAATTTCTGGTCATCATGTTAAAGCAAAAGCAGGAGTCAGTTTTTTGGTGTAGTTTTTTTCGTGTGGGATTTAATGACATAGAAGGAAAGCAGTCGTACAGGTTTGACGTAAGAGATTTTTTTTTACAATAGAACTGCTCTGTGGAAATTTATTCTTGCATCAGACATCATTCGGCAAAAAAAAAAAAAAATGTTTTTCATAGATTTGCTCAGCTTTGGACCTTGAGTTAAGATTTTTTTTGTTAAAGAAAGATAATGCACTTACAGAAGTCTCCTTCAGAGTCAGTTATGCTGCTTGGAAAGGTCTCCTTGAACAAGTCGTTTCTCTAGATTGGATTGCACATCATACACAAAGCATCATACATGTTGCCATCATAACCGCAGTGATTCACACTCGTAGGAAATGTTACTACATTCAAGTTGGGCAGATTGCCAAAGCATGAAAAATGATCCAACAGGACTGCACACAGTGTTTCATCGTGGAAATGGAGAGCAACTCCGCTAACCTCAGAAAAACACAATTACATTTTTACAAAATATGCTAAAAGCTTCAGGGAAGGCAGCTAAAGGGCCGCTTTTTAATCACTGAGGTCACATCAGTGTGTGATTAATTGATCCCTCGCATCATACATTCGCTCCACAGTAATTAATCAGAGCAGCCTGTCGCAGTGTTGGTGGAGAAAGAGTACAGAAAAGTCAGCTCGTGCCCAGTCAGTCATGACTCACCACTGCACTGCAGGTCAGACACCAAGCTGAAGTCAGTTTGATAATCATCAGTTGGACACACATTTTAACCCTGTGGAGTCTGCGTGTAGTGAAGGTCAGCTCAGGGCTGATGCTGGTTTGTATCGATCGACTGTAGTAGTAAAATCAATGCTTGTGATCACACTGCGAGGTTGGGAAAGGTTCAGCAGTGCTTAACCAGCTCTGCTAACCAGTTTCTCGTGGGAAACCTTTCAATTCCTTTCAAACACAAAGTCAAAATGTAAAATGTGGCAAAGTGTCATGGAAGTAATTGCGAGTTTGGAAGCTATTAACCTCTTCCAGCCCTATTTCTTATCTTTTGTCATGTTTGCTCATCCTGCCTGTCCGTGCCTTGTTTCTCACATCCATTCTCTTCTGTTCTCTCTTCTATCCAGAGTCTGTTTGCACTGGCTGGTGACGAGGACAGCGAAGTGCGGAAGAATGTTTGCAGGGCTCTTGTCATGCTGCTGGAAGTCCGCATCGATCGCCTCATCCCACACATGCACAGCATCATACAGGTGAGGGTGTGACCTAATCTCACACACCACTCTATTGTTGTTTGGCTTTCTATTTGACCAAACACCTGTTTTTTTGTCCCCTACAGTATATGCTGCAGCGGACCCAGGACCCAGATGAGAATGTGGCTCTGGAGGCCTGTGAGTTCTGGCTGACTCTGGCTGAACAACCCATCTGTAAAGAGGCTCTGTCAGGCCACTTAGTCCAGTAAGTTCTCACATGCCAACTGGACTCTGGAATGTGTTGATGAGAAAATGATTTCATCTGAGTATTAATGTTTTTTTTTT